>NC_139992.1:11295983-11335983 GCF_964263955.1 Coregonus lavaretus | reverse complement strand
TGTTATCAGTATAAAAGACACCTGTCCACAACCTCAAACAGTCACACTCCAAACTCCACTATGGCCAAGACCAAAGAGCTGTCAAAGGACACCAGAAACAAAATTGTAGACCTGCACCAGGCTGGGAAGACTGAATATGCAATAGGTAAGCAGCTTGGTTTGAAGAAATCAACTGTGGGAGCAATTATTAGGAAATGGAAGACATACAAGACCACTGATAATCTCCCTCGATCTGGGGCTCCACGCAAGATCTCACCCCGTGGGGTCAAAATGATCACAAGAACGGTGAGCAAAAATCCCAGAACCACACGGGGGGACCTAGTGAATGACCTGCAGAGAGCTGGGACCAAAGTAACAAAGCCTACCATCAGTAACACACTACGCTGCCAGGGACTCAAATCCTGCAGTGCCAGACATGTCCCCCTGCTTAAGCCAGTACATGTCCAGGCCCGTCTGAAGTTTGCTAGAGTGCATTTGGATGATCCAGAAGAGGATTGGGAGAATGTCATATGGTCAGATGAAACCAAAATAGAACTCTTTGGTAAAAACTCAACTCGTCGTGTTTGGAGGACAAAGAATGCTGAGTTGCATCCAAAGAACACCATACCTACTGTGAAGCATGGGGGTGGAAACATCATGCTTTGGGGCTGTTTTTCTGCAAAGGGACCAGGACGACTGATCCGTGTAAAGGAAAGAATGAATGGGGCCATGTATCGTGAGATTTTGAGTGAAAACCTCCTTCCATCAGCAAGGGCATTGAAGATGAAACATGGCTGGGTCTTTCAGCATGACAATGATCCCAAACACACCGCCCGGGCAACGAAGGAGTGGCTTCGTAAGAAGCATTTCAAGGTCCTGGAGTGGCCTAGCCAGTCTCCAGATCTCAACCCCATAGAAAATCTTTGGAGGGAGTTGAAAGTCTGTGTTGCCCAGCGACAGCCCCAAAACATCACTGCTCTAGAGGAGATCTGCATGGAGGAATGGGCCAAAATACCAGCAACAGTGTGTGAAAACCTTGTGAAGACTTACAGAAAACGTTTGACCTGTGTCATTGCCAACAAAGGGTATATAACAAAGTATTGAGAAACTTTTGTTATTGACCAAATACTTATTTTCCACCATAATTTGCAAATAAATTCATTAAAAATCCTACAATGTGATTTTCTGGATTTTTTTTCCTCATTTTGTCTGTCATAGTTGACGTGTACCTATGATGAAAATTACAGGCCTCTCTCATCTTTTTAAGTGGGAGAACTTGCACAATTGGTGGCTGACTAAATACTTTTTTCCCCCACTGTACATAGGTATTCCTCTTGTCCAGATGGGATAGGGCAGTGTGCAGTGTGATGGCAATTGCATCGTCTGTGGATCTATTGGGGCGGTAAGCAAATTGAAGTGGGTCTAGTGTGACAGGTAAGGTAGAGGTGATATGATCCTTGACTAGTCTCTCAAAGCACTTCATGATGACAGAGGTGAGTGCTACAGGGCAATAGTCATTTAGTTCAGTTAGCTTTCTTGGGTACAGGAACAATGGTGGCCCTCTTGAAGCATGTGGGAACAGCAGACTGGGAAAGGGAGAGATTGAATATGTCCATGAACACACCAGCCAGCTGGTCTGTGCATGCTCTGAGGACGCGACTAGGGATGCCGTCTGGGCCGGCAGCCTTGCGGGGGTTAACATGCTTAAATGTCTTAATCACGTCGGCCATGGAGAAGGAGAGGCCACAGTCCTTGGTAGTGGGCCTCGTCAGTGGCACTGTGTTATCCTCAAAGCGGGCGAAGAAGGTGTTTAGCTTGTCTGGAAGCGAGACGTCGGTGTCGGCGACGTGGCTGGTTTTCTTTTTGTAGTCTGTGATTGTCTGTAGACCATGCCACATACGTCTCGTGTCTGAGCTGTTGAATTGCGACTCCACTTTGTCTCTATACTGATGTTTTGCCAGTTTAATTGCCTTGCGGAGTGAGTAGCTACACTGTTTGTATTCTGCCATATTCCCAGTCACCTTGCCATGGTTGAATGCGGTGGTTCGCGCTTTCAGATTTGCGCGAATGCTGCCGCCTATCCACAGTTTCTGGGTAGGGTAGGTTTTAATAGTCACAGTGGGCACAACATCACCTATACACTTCCTGATAAACTCAGTCACTGTTTCAGTGTAAATGTCTAAATTATTTTCGGAAGCTACCCGGAACATATCCCAGTCTGCGTGATCAAAACAATCTTGAAGCGTGGATTCCGATTGGTCAGACCAGCGTTGAATAGTCTTAGCACAGGTACTTCCTGTTTGAGTTTAGGAAGGGAGAAGCAAAATGGAGTCGTGGTCAGATTTGCCGAAAGGAGGGCGGGGGAGGGCCTTATAACCATCCCGGAAGTTTGAATAGCAATGGTCGAGGATTTTAGCAGCGCGAGTACAACAGTCGATATGTTGATAGAACTTTTGCAGCCTTGTCCTCAAATTTGCTTTGTTAAAATCCCCCAGTTTGCATAAGGTCCAGTGAAGTTCTTTGAGGGCCGTCGTGGTATCGGCTTGAGGGGGGATATACACGGCCGTGACTATAACCAAAGAAAATTATCTTGGGAGATAATACGGTCGGCATCGCTCTCTCTCTCTCTCTCTCTCTCTCTCTCTCTCTCTCTCTCTCTCTCTCTCTCTCTCTCTCTCTCTCTCTCTCTCTCTCTCTCTCTCTCTCTCTCTCTCTCTCTCTCTCTCTCAATTTAATTCAATTTAAGGGCATTATTGGCATGGGAAACATATGTTTACATTGCCAAAGCAAGTGAAATAGTTAATAAACAAAAGTTAAATAAACAATACAAAAATGTACAGTAAACATTACACTCACAAAAGTTCCAAAAGAATAACGATTGGGTTTGTTTTTTAATTCTTTGTGGATCTGTGTAATCTGAGGGAATTATGTGTCTCTAATATGGTCATACATTTGACAGGAGGTTAGGAAGTGCAGCTCAGTTTCTCTCTCTCTCTCTCTCTCACACACACACTCTCTCTGCTTCTCTCTTTTTGTTTATGAATTGTCTGAAACTTGAAAACACACGACAGCTGATGGATTATGCATAGAATTTTTTGAAATAATCAACATGCATACACGCCTAACCAGTTATTATGATAAAGCTTAGCTAAAGACTTATCTCACCCTCAGACGGATCTGTTGTAATGTCTGTCTCCTTATCGGCTAAAACAGCTCATGACATGCTTGGCCCTGACAGACAAGCAGGCAGACGGATGGACAGACACAGGCAGACGGACGGACAGACAGACTATAGCAGATACAGAAACATGTCTTTCCATTGATGCTTCTACTGGTACTTGAACACAGCAAATTCAATATTTCTTCATGAGAGACAGAGAGAGACAGAGAGAGACAGAGAGAGACAGAGAGAGACAGAGTGTATTTCTTGTTGACACCCCAAGGCTGACCCTACAGGACCTCATGGGCACTTCCACACACTCATCTCCATTAAGACACGCACACATGCACACATGCACACACGATCAAGTAAAACACAAATGGAGCACACATACACACAGGGATGTAAAAACTGCTCTGGGCTTGAAGTCAGATGCAAATGAGCTTTAATGAAAATGATTAGTGGTTTTCTAGCATGAACAGATCTGCTTGTTTCCCCTCCTTCCTCCACTCTGTACATTCGTTGCAGGAACCAATACTTCATTAACAGTCTATTCATTCTAGAAATAGTCTCTTTCTTTCTTCATCAGCTTTTTCTGCCTTCCTTCAATTCACTCTTCTATCTTTCTATCTAGTCAATCTCTCATTCCTCATCGTCTTTCACTTGACAGCATACAGAGGGAGTTCCACCTGAGATACTGTAGGTAGGTGCTCAAACACTGGGGCCATTTTATATAAGGAAATAAGAAACACACCTCTTTGGGAGCTCCAACGCTCCAGGCTTACCTATGACATAATCTAATGTAGGATCTCTAATGTACTAGCAGCATGCAGATGTTATCATGCCAGCCTGCCTACAGGCATACTGTACTGTATTGTACTATACTCTACTCCATTACTGAATAAACACAGATGGTGGCCCGATGTGTCTTTACACAAATCCAGTCCTCCAAGTCTACATACTGATGTAGCCCTAGCCAATTTCTCAACGCTCTCAACTACATTTGCCTAGGGTCAGGGCCGGATTACTGAACGGGCACATAGTGCACGTTCCCCGGGGCCCCCAACCTCCAGGGTGCCCCCCCCCCAAAACAAATATATACAGTACCAGTCAAAAGGTTGGACACACCTACTCATTCAAGGGTTTTTCTTTATTTTTACTCTTTTCTACATTGTAGAGTGATAGTGAATACATCAAAACTATGAAATAACACATATGGAATCCTGTAGTAACCAAAAAAGTGTTAAACATATTTAAGTTAAGTTATATTTTATATTTCAGATTCTTCAAAGTAGCCACCCTTTGCCTTTATGACAGCTTTCCACACTCTTGGCATTCTCTCAACCAAATCAAATCAAATCACCTGGAATGCTTTTCCAACAGTCTTGAAGGAGTTCCCACATATGCTGAGCACTTGTTGGCTGCTTTTCCTTCACTCTGCCGCCCGACTCATCCCAAACCATCTCAATTGGGTTGAGGTCAGGTGATTGTGGAGGCCAAGTCATCTGATGCAGCACTCCATCACTCTCCTTCTTGGTCAAATAGCCCTTACACAGCCTGGAGGTGTGTTGGGTCATTGTCCTGTTGAAAATCAAACGATAGTCCCACTAAGCGCAAACCAGATGGGATGGCGTATTGCTGCAGAATGCTGTGGTAGCCATGCTGGTTAAGTGTGCCTTGAATTCTAAATAAATCACTGACAGTGTCACCAGCAAAGCACCCCCACATCATCACACCTCCTCCTCCATGCTTCACGGTGGGAACCACACATGCAGAGATCATCTGTTCACCTACTCTGCGTCTCACAAAGACACGGCGGTTGGAACCAAAAATCTCACATTTGGACTCATCAGACCAAAGGACAGATTTCCACCGGTCTAATGTCCATTGGCCATGTTTCTTGGCCCAAGCAAGTCTCTTCTTCTTATTGGTGTCCTTTAGTAGTGGTTTCTTTGCAGCAATTCGACCATGAATGCCTGATTCACGCAGTCTCCTCTGAACAGTTGATGTTGAGATGTGTCTGTTACTTGAACTTTGTGAAGCATTTATTTGGGCTACAATTTCTGAGGCTGGTAACTCTAATGAACTTATCCTCTGCAGCAGAGGTAACTCTGGGTCTTCCTTTCCTGTGGTGGTCCTCATGAGAGCCAGTTTCATCATAGCACTTGATGGTTTTTGCGACTGCACTTGAAGAGACTTTCAAAGTTCTTGAAATTTTCCGGATTGACTGACCTTCATGTCTTAAAGTAATGATGGACTGTCATTTCTCTTTGCTTATTTGAGCTGTTCTTGCCATAATATGGACTTGTTCTTTTACCAAATAGGGCCATCTTCTGTATACCACCCCTACCTTGTCACAACACAACCGATTGGCTCAAACGCATTAAGAAGGAAAGACATTCCACAAATTAACTTTTAAGAAGGCACACCTGTTAATTGAAATGCATTCCAGGTGACTACCTCATTAAGCTGGTTGAGAGAATGCAAAGCTGTCATCAAGGCAAAGGGTGGCTACTTTGAAGAATCTCAAATATACAATATATTTTGATTTGTTTAACACTTTTTTGGTTACTACATGGTTCCATATGTGTTTTTTCATAGTTTATATGTCTTCACTATTATTCTACAATGTAGAAAATAGTAAAAATAAAGAAAAACCCTGGAATGAGTAGATGTGTCCTTTTGACTGGTAGTGTATATTATTTGTTATTTCTTTGGTTGGGGGCACCCTGGAGGATAGGAAATGGCAAAATGTGTAGAATTGCAGGGAATTAGCTTAAAACTGCAACATTTTCTCTCATCCTCATGGCAAAATGTGTAGAATAGCATTATATAACGGCACAATTTTCTATTTGCCCAATGGCAAAATGTGTTGAAATGCAGGAAGTTAGCGGAATGGGTTAGCAGATTATCTCCCCTCTGCTTCCAAAGCTAGAGTTAGCGATAGCTACAGAGACAGCTAATCTTACTACTTATGATCTGGCTGAGAATTGGACAACACAGAGGATATTAGGCTAGCGGTTCAGGCTATGGTACACACACAACACAACTGTGGTACAACATGTGTATATTGGTACTTGACCCCAGCCAGTGGGGGGTGATAGTGAGAGGTGAGGGGTGGTGTTTTGGTGTTTTAGTGAAAATGAACTCCTCAAAGAAGGACTCCTATAACCAAGTCTTAGTTTGTGGCCGTGTATCAGTCATGCTTCCTACCAGAGTCTATTAAATGACAAGGCCTTTACTTCACCCTGTCAGTTCTGCCAGAACCACAATAGTCTTGGAGAGCTGACCAGTTGATGGGTCATATAGCTTAGTGCTGAGTGTGTCCCATATATACTGTAAAGTCACCGTCAATATAAGCTCTGGTCACCATAGGTAATTTAGCTTACTGCCTGGGAGTCGGCGTGAGAGTTGAGACTCCAACCCATAGTCTGACCTGTGAGTTGGCAGCCTCAGGTCACCTCGCGCCTCTAACCTCTGGCTCTAAATTTGATTAGCATTAAAGCGCTCCATTGATAACTTCCCATCGCATTATAGAGCTAATCTCATCAGTCACGTTTAAGTCAGCCAAGTTCAGAGCAAGAGGACCTAACAGGAGAGAGAGCTAGAGAAAGGGAGGAAGGAAGGAAGGGGGAGAGAGAGACATAACAAGGAAGGTTTCTGCCTTCTTTCTCTCTCTCTCTCTCTCTCTCTCTCTCTCTCTCTCTCTCTCTCTCTCGCTTTCTCTCAATTCAATTTCAATTCAATGTAAGGGGCTTTATTGGCATGGGAAACATATGTTTACATTGCCAAAGCAAGTGAAATAGATAATAAACAAAAGTGAAAGAAACAATCAAAAATGAACAGTAAACATTACACTCACAAACGTTCCAAAATAATAAAGACATTTCAAATGTCATATTATGTCTATATACAGTGTTGTAACAATGTGCAAATAGTTAAAGTACAAATGGGAAAATAAATAAACATAAATATGGGTTGTATTTACAATGGTGTTTGTTCTTCACTGGTTGCCCTTTTCTTGTGGCAACAGGTCACAAATCTTGCTGCTGTGATGGCACACTGTGGTATTTCACCCAATAGATATGGGAGTTTGTCAAAATTGGATTTGTTTTCGAATTCTTTGTGGGTCTGTGTAATCTGAGGGAAATATGTGTCTCTATGGTCATACATTTGGCAGGAGGTTAGGAAGTGCAACTCAGTTTCCACCTCATTTTGTGGGCAGTGTGCACATAGCCTGTCTTCTCTTGAGAGCCAGGTCTGCCTTCGGTGGCCTTTCTCAATAGCAAGGCTATGCTCACTGAGTCTGTACATAGTCAAAGATTTCCTTAATTTTGGGTCAGTCACAGTGGTCAGGTATTCTGCCACTGTGTACTCTCTGTTTAGGGTCAAATAGCATTCTAGTTTGCTCTGTTTTTTTGTAAATTCTTTCCAATGTGTCTAGTAATTATCTTTTAGTTTTCTCTTGATTTGGTTGGGTCTAATTGTGTTGCTGTCCTGGGGGTCTGTTTGTGGGGTCTGTTTGTGTTTGTTTACAGAGCCTCTCTCTCTTCTCATAAATCAGTCTTTGATATCAATGGGAGATTTGGCACACAAATCTCCCATTGACATCAAAGAATGATTTACGAGAAGGTCATTCAGTTTAGCGCATTGGTTTCCCAGAAAAATAGAGTCAAAACATTAACTTTTAACATGAAGTTAGACAGCTACAAGCTACCCAGACAAGTCATTACACCATACTTAGATACACTAGTACAGTGGATAGTACAGTAGGTAATGTGTACCATCCCAAGGCGTGGGGGTAGACTTAGGCTAACTAGATTTCTAGAGAGGGAGGCATGTGTTTGTTCATGATGATAACTCTATTTGTGTTTGTTTTTGACAATGAGTGTGTGTTCATAGATGCCCTAGCTGGCTGTCCTCTGTCGTTGCCTCATTCATTAGTTAGAGCAGACCTGGTTCTGTTCTGGAGTCGAGTAAACGCTCTCATCCATCGGCTTAATCAGTCTGCTTTTATTTTCACAGGCAGGTGTGTTACAGGAGTGGGTCGCAGTTCCGGAGCGACCCACTAGGTGTCATCCTCCGACAACCATAGGCACTTCCACAGTCGTGACTAATTATCTGCCTATTGGTGTCACCTGTGTCTATCTGATTCACTTGTGTATTTATGCCCTCACTTCCCTGTGTTTCCTTGCACAGTTTTCTCTGCTAGTTCCTTGATGTCGAGCAGTATGTATCAGTGTCGGATCACGTGATGGAGTTCCAGGTACTCGAGAAGTGTTTTCCCTGTGTCATTGTGTTGTTACAGTCAGAGTTAGTATTTTGTATTGTTTGCTGTCAGCCTGTTTTGGGAGACCTATGTGCTCCTTGTTTGTTTTCTTGAATAGTCTGTTGTTTTGTATTCTGGCTTTTGGACCACCAGTAAAGGTCCTTGTTTCACCATCTCTGCCTACTGTATATCCTGCACCACACCTGGATCACACCTCACACCAACCCTTACACAGGTGTACACAATCAGACACGCATGCACATTAAACACTACAAACGACACACAACAAACCACAAACGGAGACAGGCAGGCAGGCAGGCAGGCAGGCAGGCAGGCTGGCAGGCTGGCTCATCTGTCCTCATATACCATGCCTATCTACTAATGTTGGTCAGCAAATGTCCCTCCCACATTAGACCCAATTTCTCTCTATTCTGTCTTTTTCAAATTCTTTCCATCTATTTCTCTCTCTCCACCCCGCCCCCCCCCCTCTCTCTCTCTCTGTTGTGGTACAGTGCAGTGCTATCTCTCTCCTGTCTGTCCGTCCCCATTACTGTGGCGAATGGAAACATTCAGTCACACTTAACTGCAGCGCTGTCTGCTTTATTGACAATTTATCCCTGTATGTCTTCCTTCTAATCTGTCATCATTGTATTCTGTCCTCCTTCTAATCTGTCCTCCTTCTAATCTGTCTTCATTGTATTCTGACCTCCATCTCCTCTCCTCTACATCCCCTCTCCTGTGTTTAAACACTTGCCCCCCCCCCTTCCCCAAAACACGTGTAAATATTGGACTATAAATGATGCATTCCTGTATTAAAGTTATGCTTAAATGTTTATTCTATTCTACTGAGCCATCTACTTTATGTTCATATTCTTATCTTTTATTTCTTATTGTTGCATTTTCGAGAAGGAACCTGCAAATAAGCATTTCGTTGGACGGTGTATACCATGTGCATCCCGTACGACTAATAAAATGTAACTCTCTTCACTCTCCTCTCTTCCTTTATGTCCCTCTCTATCCTTCATTTTCTCTCTCGTTGTTTTATCACTCTCTTTCTCGCCTCCTCTCTGTATCTTTCTCTTACTTTCTCTTCTTTTATTGTGTTCTTTCTCTCGTGTTGTCTCACCACTTCCTCTCTATCACCCCTTTCTCCATTTCTCTAATTGACTCTCTCTCTCCCTGTCACTCCCTCCACTGTATTTCTCAGATAACTCACTCTCACTATCTAGACTTGGTGGCAGTAAATTGAAATAGTCTAAAACCAAATTGAGATTTCAGAGTTATCCTCTGCTCTTTTCAACAGAGGTTCATATTCTCATCCATCCACATCTCTCACTCTTTTTTCTCTCTCTCTCTTTGCCCCCCTCTCTCTCACTTTGCCTCTCTCTCTCGCTCACTTTTTTCTCTCTGTCTCTGTCTCTCTCTGTCTCTCTGACTCTCTCTCTGTCTTTTCTCTTTCTCTCTCTGTCTCTGTCTCTCTCTCTCTCTGTGTCTGTCTGTCTCGCTCTGTCTGTCTCTCTCTCTCTCTTCAACCCGCCTTTCTCTTTCTTTTGTTATTTTCTCCTCCATCACCTCCAGACCTCCGTTACATCTCATCTCATCTCCACCCTCTGCTCTCTCCTTCTCACTGCTCACAAACCTCAGGCCATTTTCTGGGTTTCACATGAGTATTGGACATAATCTTGAGCCACAAGTACCACTGGCACTGAGTATTGGCACCAAGCTATGCAGTGGAGTGGAATTGACATGATACCTTTAGATCAAGTTAATAATGTATTTGTATTGTATTTATTAACGTTGGTTGGCTCTACCATAGACGGCTTACAAGGCAAAGCTGAGGAGCATCTGTGAATGTAGCCTGTGTGTGTGCGTGCTGTGGCCCTTATTTCCATGGTAACTATGATCAGCAGAGCTGATGAAAGTATGTCTCCTGCAGATAGCTTTGTGTGCTCTCATTATTGCTCTGTGTGTGTCCCCCTCTGACAGAGAGAGGGGGAGGAGGAGAGGCGTGGCAGAAGAGAGGGGAGAGTGCTGGAGAGGGGTGGGGAGCAGAGGAGAGAAGAGAAGAGGGATGGAGGTAAAGGGAAGGAGAGGAATGGAGGTAAAGGAGAGGAGAGGAATGGAGGTAAAGGAGAGGAGAGGAATGGAGGTAAAGGAGAGGAGAGGAATGGAGGTAAAGGAGAGGAGAGGAATGGAGGTAAAGGAGAGGAGAGGAGGGATGGGGGTAAAGGGAAGGAGAGGAGAGGAGAGGAGAGGAGAGGGATGGAGGTAAAGGGGAGGAGAGGAGAGGGATGGAGGTAAAGGAGAGGAGAGGGATGGAGGTAAAGGGGAGGAGAGGAGAGGAGAGGGATGGAGGTAAAGGGGAGGAGAGGAGAGGAGGGATGGAGGTAAAGGGGAGGAGAGGAGAGGAGAGGGATGGAGGTAAAGGGGAGGAGAGGAGAGGAGAGGGATGGAGGTAAAGGGAAGGAGATGAGAGGAGAGGGATGGAGGTAAAGGGGAGGAGAGGAGAGGGATGGAGGTAAAGGGGAGGAGAGGGATGGAGGTAAAGGGGAGGAGAGGAGAGGGATGGAGGTAAAGGAGAGGAGAGGAGAGGGATGGAGGTAAAGGAGAGGAGAGGAGAGGGATGGAGGTAAAGGAGAGGAGAGGAGAGGGATGGAGGTAAAGGAGAGGAGAGGAGAGGGATGGAGGTAAAGGAGAGGAGAGGAGAGGGATGGAGGTAAAGGGGAGGAGAGGAGAGGAGAGGGATGGAGGTAAAGGGGAGGAGAGGAGAGGAGAGGGATGGAGGTAAAGGGAAGGAGATGAGAGGAGAGGGATGGAGGTAAAGGGGAGGAGAGGAGAGGGATGGAGGTAAAGGAGAGGAGAGGAGAGGGATGGAGGTAAAGGAGAGGAGAGGAGAGGGATGGAGGTAAAGGGGAGGAGAGGAGAGGAGGGATGGAGGTAAAGGGGAGGAGAGGAGAGGAGAGGGATGGAGGTAAAGGGGAGGAGAGGAGAGGAGAGGGATGGAGGTAAAGGGAAGGAGATGAGAGGAGAGGGATGGAGGTAAAGGGGAGGAGAGGAGAGGGATGGAGGTAAAGGAGAGGAGAGGAGAGGGATGGAGGTAAAGGAGAGGAGAGGAGAGGGATGGAGGTAAAGGGGAGGAGAGGAGAGGGATGGAGGTAAAGGAGAGGAGAGGAGAGGGATGGAGGTAAAGGAGAGGAGAGGAGAGGGATGGAGGTAAAGGAGAGGAGAGGAGAGGGATGGAGGTAAAGGAGAGGAGAGGAGAGGGATGGAGGTAAAGGAGAGGAGAGGAGAGGGATGGAGGTAAAGGAGAGGAGAGGAGAGGAGAGAAGAGAAGTTGGGGGAAAGAAGAGGGGAAAGGACAGACGGAGAGAGAGGGAGGGAACCTCCTCATTGTCGTTGTTAGAAAGAGGGATGATCGATACAAATAAAACATGGTGGCAGTCAGAAAAAGACGGCAAAATGTAGACGGGGGGGGGGGGGGGAATATTATTTTGGACAAGTTATTACTGTACTGTCCGTGTAAGCTGAACGGCTCATACCACCTCTATCTCCACTTACAATGAACCATTACACCCTGGTTTCATAGAGGTGAAATACACTACATGGCCAAAGATATGTGGACACCTGCTCGTCGAACATCTCATTCCAAAATCATGGGCATTAATATGGAGTTGGTCCCCCCTTTGCTGCGATAACAGCCTCCACTCTTCTGGGAAGGCTTTCCACTAGATGTTGGAACATTGCTGCGGGGACTTGCTTCCATTCAGCCACAAGAGCATTAGTGAGGTCGGGCACTGATGTTGGGCGATTAGGCCTGGCTTGCAGTAAGCGTTGCAATTCATCCCAAAGGAGTTTGATGGGGTTGAGGTCTGGGTTCTCTACAGGCCAGTCAAGTTCTTCCACACCGATCTCGACAAACCATTTATGTATGGACCTCGCTTTGTGCACGGGGGCATTGTCATGCTGAAACAGGAAAGGGCCTTCCCTAAACTGTTGCCACAAAGTTGGAAGCACAGAATCGTCTAGAATGTCATTGTATGCTGTAGCGTTATGATTTCCCTTCACTGGAACTAAGGGGCCTAGCCCGAACCATGAAGAACAGCCCCAGACCATTATTCCTCCTCCACCAAACTTTACAGTTGGCACTATGCATTGTGGCAGGTAGCATTCTCCTGGCATCAGCCAAACCCAGATTAGTCCGTCGGACTGCCAGATGGTAAAGCGTGATTCATCACTCCAGTGAACGCGTTTGCACTGCTCCAGAGTCCAATGTCAGCGAGCTTTACACCACTCCAGCCGACGCTTGGCATTGCGCATGGTGATCTTAGGCTTGTGTGGGACTGCTCGGCCATGGAAACCCATTTCATGAAGCTCCCGACGAACAGTTCTAGCGCTGATTTTGCTTCCAAAGGCAGTTTGGAACTCGGTAGTGAGTGTTGCAACCAAGGACAGACAATTTTTATGCGCTTCGCGCTTCAGCACTCAGCGGTCCCGTTCTGTGAGCTTGTGTGGCCTACTACTTCACAGCTGAGACGTTGTTGCTCCTAAATGTTTCCATTTCACAATAACAGCACTTCCAGTTGACCGGGGCAGCTCTAGCAGGGCAGACATTTGATTAACTGACTTGTTGGAAAGGTGGCATCCTATGATGGTGCCATGTTGAAAGTCTCTGAGCTGTTCAGTACGGGCCATTCTACTGCCAATGTTTGTATATTTACATTTAGGAGATTGCATGGCTGTGTGCCCGATTTTATACACCTGTCAGCAACCAGAACCCTGGTCAAAAGTAGTGCACTATAGAGGGAATATGGTGCCATTTGGGACAAACCCTATACTAAACTGTTTGCACAGGCAAACACCCCACACACACAGAGTGAGATTATGGAATCACAATGACAGTGTAATTGCCCTTACACACACACACACACTCTAGGGCTGGGCGATATGGCCTAAAACTCATATCTCGATTCTTTCAAACTTATGGGCGATTCACGATATATATCTTGATTTTTTTAATGCTTTCTCTAAATAAGCTTTGTTGTACAATTAAAGGTAAAATACACCGCATTTAAAACAGTCAGCAATAATCTAATGAATTCAGAGCTTGTGAAATTATACCTAGGCTGAAAATATGCCTTCCACAACCATAATAATGTAATTATTTTATCAAAATAGTTGTACCGGCTTTTTTTGCAATAATCACTGATCTGGCTTTCAGGTCTGTCTATAAAAATGCCCTTTTTGTAACAAATTTTACCAGAACAATACATAATGCACATTCACTAATAATGTAGCAGGCATTATAGAAATTAACATCGGTCTCATAAACAATCTCTCAAGCACAAGCCCACGTGCTAGTGAGTAGCCAGCTAATATTTATATTTCATGTTTAGCCAACTTGGATCTAGGTATAATTTCACAAGCTCTGAATTCAGCTAACAAGGCAAAACAGTTGAATTGTTATGAACACAACCTTCTATCCATCTCCAACTGTTTGAACATCATGCTAGCCAGTCCACTTTGTTCAGATGTTGAAATTAAGTGGCCTGCCTTATTTCTCAGAATGAGAACGAGTTGCCAGTTCCTTACATAATTGGTTTATGCTTATTGCACAGTTATAAAAACAATATTTATTTGACAAAAATGCTGCTAGCGATACGTGTTACCGTAATGCGCGCGCTACAAACTGACCATTAATTTTCCAGAATGAATGTTCATTGGTACATCCGTTTTAGTAGTGTCTGCTCTGCTCGAAATTTGAGGAGTTGAAACATAAACAGGGTATGGTTCGAAAGGTTAACTTCTCCTCTATTACAGTAAAATAATGTTGGACCAAGCCTCAAATGCAAATAGCGAGTTGAAACCGTTTGTCAGAGAGGAAGAAGTGATCTCTCATCTTTGTTGTTGTGAGTGGTAGGGGGAGGGGGTTGTGAGAAAGAGGTGAAGTGAGAGGTTTCACTTTCACCAAAATCTGTCCAAAATAAGCTCAATGCGTTTCTATGCGCTTATTTTGAACCTAGGCTTGTCACCTGCGTTCCCACCTTTTGGAACAGTAGTAAAACAAGGAATATTTACCCTTGTGGGGATATTTTCCACGTCCACATGAGGACAAAGGCTATTTTAAGCTCAGGGGTCAGGGTTAGGGTTAGAATTAGGGTAAGGGGTTAGTGGTTAGGGTTAGGAGTTAAGTTTAGGGTTATGGGTTAAGGTTAGGGTTATGGTAAGGGTTAGGATTAGGTTTAGGGTTTGGGGTTAGGGAAAATTGGATTTTGAATTGATTTTTTTTTTGGGGTCCCCACGAGGATAGAATAACATAACGTGGGTGTGTGTATTGGTGTGTGCGACACAGACCTGTCCTCATGATCACGGGGCTGATAAGTGTTCCTATACTACTTATGACTAGTGCTACTGTGAGGATAATGGTCCATATGTTGACCACTATGTTGACCATATTTCATATGTTGACCACGGGGGAATGTAGTGTATGAGTTGGACTGGGATATACTGTAACTAGCTCATATTATATATGAAATCAGATTGTTAGGTTATTGCACTTACATAAAAAGTATGTGACTTACTCTAGCACGCTATGTATTGTGTATATTGTGAGAGACATGTGAGGGCTCTGTGTGGGCCCCTAGGCTTGCCGTAGTGAAGGTTATGGCTAGTGTGGGAACTCTAAACAATGTGTCTTACTGAGCTCTGTTCCCACGTCCCTCACATACACACACACACACACACACACACACACACACACACACACATATATACACACACACACACACACACACACACACACATACATACACACACACACATACCACCAAGCTACTGCAAAATATAGTTTAATTACTAGTTAAACTATATGTAGTTCACTACTCCCCAACACTGCAAGTCTACACACTTCACACATCGCCTTTGGATGCTCACACACACATACAGAGAAACAAACACATACATACACACACTACACACACACACACGGACAGAGAAACAAACACATACATACACACACTACACACACACACACAGAGAGAGAGAGAGACAGGGTTACTGTAGTGCATCTAAATAGCTAATTGGAGCTTTGATACTTAGTGGATCTGTTTGTTTGACAGTTTCTGTTTATGCTGCACATGTTTGATGCTGTTTGGATATGAGCATCTCTCTCTCCCTCTGGCTCGCCCTGAAAGTATATGTGTGTGTGTTGGTTTCTCTCTCTCTGTACGTGTGTGTGTGGGTGTTTGTGTGTAGTGTGTGTGTGGGTGTTTGTGTGTAGTGTGTGTGTGGGTGTTTGTGTGTAGTGTTTGTGTGTACTGTGTGTGTGGGTGTTTGTGTGTAGTGTGTGTGTATGTGTGTGTTTTGTTTTTCTCTCTGTACAGTATGAGGGTGTGTGTGAATGTGTGGTTGAGAATCAGAAGGCAATGTGTGAAGTGGTCCTCTGTAGCTCAGCTGGTAGAGCACGGCGCTTGTAACGCCAAGGTAGTGGGTTCGATTCCCGGGACCACCCATACACAAAAATGTATGCACGCATGACTGTAAGTCGCTTTGGATAAAAGCGTCTGCTAAATGGCATATTATATTATATATTATATGATATTATATTATTATATATTATATTATATTATATATTATATTATTATATTATAAGTGTGTAGACTTGAAGTGTTGGGGAGTAGTGAACTACATGTAGTTCAACTAGTAATATACAGTGGGGAAAAAAAGTATTTAGTCAGCCACCAATTGTGCAAGTTCTCCCACTTAAAAAGATGAGAGACCTGTAATTTTCATCATAGGTACACGTCAACTATGACAGACAAAATGAGAAAAAAAAATCCAGAAAATCACATTGTAGGATTTTTAATGAATTTATTTGCAAATTATGGTTGAAAATAAGTATTTGGTCAATAACAAAAGTTTCTCAATACTTTGTTGTATACCCTTTGTTGGCAATGACACAGGTCAAACGTTTTCTGTAAATCTTCACAAGGTTTTCACACACTGTTGCTGGTATTTTGGCCCATTCCTCCATGCAGATCTCCTCTAGAGCAGTGATGTTTTGGGGCTTTCGCTGTGCAACACGGACTTTCAACTCCCTCCAAAGATTTTCTATGGGGTTGAGATCTGGAGACTGGCTAGGCCACTCCAGGACCTTGAAATGCTTCTTACGAAGCCACTCCTTCGTTGCCCGGGCAGTGTGTTTGGGATCATTGTCATGCTGAAAGACCCAGCCACGTTTCATCTTCAATGCCCTTGCTGATGGAAGGAGGTTTTCACTCAAAATCTCACGATACATGGCCCCATTCATTCTTTTCTTTACACGGATCAGTCGTCCTGGTCCCTTTGCAGAAAAACAGCCCCAAAGCATGATGTTTCCACCCCCATGCTTCACAGTAGGTATGGTGTTCTTTGGATGCAACTCATCATTCTTTGTCCTCCAAACACGACGAGTTGAGTTTTTACCAAAAAGTTCTATTTTGGTTTCATCTGACCATATGACATTCTCCCAATCCTCTTCTGGATCATCCAAATGCACTCTAGCAAACTTCAGACGGGCCTGGACATGTACTGGCTTAAGCAGGGGGACACGTCTGGCACTGCAGGATTTGAGTCCCTGGCGGCGTAGTGTGTTACTGATGGTAGGCTTTGTTACTTTGGTCCCAGCTCTCTGCAGGTCATTCACTAGGTCCCCCCGTGTGGTTCTGGGATTTTTGCACACCGTTCTTGTGATCATTTTGACCCCATGGGGTGAGATCTTGCGTGGAGCCCCAGATCGAGGGAGATTATCAGTGGTCTTGTATGTCTTCCATTTCCTAATAATTGCTCCCACAGTTGATTTCTTCAAACCAAGCTGCTTACCTATTGCAGATTCAGTCTTCCCAGCCTGGTGCAGGTCTACAATTTTGTTTCTGGTGTCCTTTGACAGCTCTTTGGTCTTGGCCATAGTGGAGTTTGGAGTGTGACTGTTTGAGGTTGTGGACAGGTATCTTTTATACTGATAACAAGTTCAAACAGGTGCCATTAATACAGGTAACGAGTGGAGGACAGAGGAGCCTCTTAAAGAAGAAGTTACAGGTCTGTGAGAGCCAGAAATCTTGCTTGTTTGTAGGTGACCAAATACTTATTTTCCACCATAATTTGCAAATAAATTCATTAAAAATCCTACAATGTGATTTTCTGGATTTTTTTTCTCAATTTGTCTGTCATAGTTGACGTGTACCTATGATGAAAATTACAGGCCTCTCTCATCTTTTTAAGTGGGAGAACTTGCACAATTGGTGGCTGACTAAATACTTTTTTCCCCCACTGTATCTACATTGTGCCATAGCTTGGTGGTAGTTTAACTAAATTCTAATCTAGGTAGTGTGTTTTTAGTAGTTAATTACTTTTTCGCCATGTAGCGGTGTAGCTAAATACTGGAACTACACATTACTTATTTTGCAAATAGAAAATAAAACATGGGTGAAGTAGGCAAGAATTTCCTTTATTTTTCGGCATCAGCCCTTCCTAATTCTCACTTGAAATATACACTGAGTATACAAAACATTAAGTCCATGACATAGACTGACCAGGTGAATCCAGGTGAAGCTGTGATCCCTTATTGATGTCACTTGTTAAATCCACTTCAATTAGTGTAGATGAAGGGGAGGAGACAGGTTAAATAATTATTTTTAAGACTTGAGACAATTGAGACATGGATTGTGTATGTGTGCCATACAGAGGGTGAATGGGCAAGACAAAAAATGTAAGTGCCTTTGAATGGGGTATGGTAGTAGGTGCCAGGCGCAACAGTTTGTGTCAAGAACTGCAACGCTTCCAGATTTTTCATGCTCAACAGTTTCCCGTGTGTATCAAGAATGGTCCACCACCCAAAGGACATCCAGCCAACTTGACACAACCGTGGGAAGCATTCGAGTCAACATGGGCCAGCATCCATGTGGAACGCTTTCGACACCTTGTAGAGTCCATGCCCTGACGAATTGAGGCTGTAGCTTCCCCAACACTGGTGTAGAGGAGGTCATCTCTCGGAGGCCAGAGAGAGGGAGGGCGGAGGGTGTGTGTGTGTGCTGGTGTCTCCCTCCCATACGTTACGTATGTAAGAGCTGTTTTCATGTCTTTTTGCGTCTCCCTTTTTCTATAGCCAATTGGTGGTCGCTGAGCTTGTATTTGGTCAGGATCTGTCTCTGTTTTGTATCTCTGACAGAGTAGAGATATTCTGCCAATTTGTATTCTCTTTTGAGGGCCAGTCTCTCTCCCTCTTTCTCCCCTCCCCTCTGTCTCTCTCTCTCTCTTTCCCTCTCTCTCTCTTTCCCTCTCTCTCTCTTTCCTTCTATCTCTCTATTTCTCTATCTCTGTATCTCTCTCTCTCTCTCTCTTTCCCTCCCCCTCTCTATCCATCCCCCCTCTCTCTCTCTCTCTCTCTCTCTCTCTCTCTCTCTCTCTCTCTCTCTCTCTCTCTCTCTCTCTCTCTCTCTCTCTCTCTCTCTCTCTCTCTCTCTCTCTCTCTCTCTCTCTTCTCTCTCTCTCTCTCTGTGTGTCTAACTCTCTCTCTCTCATTTTCGCATATGTTGTAGCTCTTTTACATAATCTCAGGTGTTTGTGTTGTGCCCGCCATCGGTTGAGACACATCATGCTCTTCAATCAAAATGGATTGGAGTAATAATATCTTATATAAACCCACCAAATCAACCAAAACAACATCTCTGGATTTGTCCCTGAAATCACAGGTGGCTGCTATGTGTGACACAAACAAAGAGAGAAGGATGAGGGAGAAAGAGGAGAGAAGGGTGGGAAAGAGCAGGGTGTTGACAGGGAAGAGAAGGATGAGGGAGAAAGAGGAGAGAAGGATGGGAAAGAGCAGGGTGTTGACAGGAAAGAGAAGGATGAGGGAGAAAGAGGAGAGAAGGGTGGGAAAGAGCAGGGTGTTGACAGATAATCAGACAGGGGAGAGAAGGATGAGGGAGAAAGAGGAGAGAAGGGTGGGAAAGAGCAGGGTGTTGACAGATAATCAGACAGGGAAGAGAAGGATGAGGGAGAAAGAGGAGAGAAGGGTGGGAAAGAGCAGGGTGTTGACAGGGAAGAGAAGGATGAGGGAGAAAGAGGAGAGAAGGGTGGGAAAGAGCAGGGTGTTGACAGATAATCAGACAGGGGAGAGAAGGATGAGGGAGAAAGAGGAGAGAAGGGTGGGAAAGAGCAGGGTGTTGACAGATAATCAGACAGGGAAGAGAAGGATGAGGGAGAAAGAGGAGAGAAGGGTGGGAAAGAGAAGGGTGTTGACAGGGAAGAGAAGGATGAGGGAGAAAGAGGAGAGAAGGGTGGGAAAGAGCAGGGTGTTGACAGATAATCAGACAGGGGAGAGAAGGATGAGGGAGAAAGAGGAGAGAAGGGTGGGAAAGAGCAGGGTGTTGACAGATAATCAGACAGGGGAGAGAAGGATGAGGGAGAAAGAGGAGAGAAGGGTGGGAAAGAGCAGGGTGTTGACAGATAATCAGACAGGGAAGAGAAGGATGAGGGAGAAAGAGGAGAGAAGGGTGGGAAAGAGCAGGGTGTTGACAGGGAAGAGAAGGATGAGGGAGAAAGAGGAGAGAAGGGTGGGAAAGAGAAGGGTGTTGACAGATAATCAGACAGGGGAAAATAGAAAAATAAAAAAGAGAGATGGGGAGGACCAGTGGTACATGTTTGTGTGATGTTGGTCCCCTGTAGCTCAATTGGTAGAGCATGGCGCTTGCAACGCCAGGGTTGTGGGTTCGTTTACCACGGGGGGCCAGTATGAAAATGTATGCACTCACTAACTGTAAGTCGCTCTGGATAAGAGCGTCTGCTAAATGACAAAAATGTAAAATGTAATGTTACTATACCGAATGTTATAGCTAGATGCTTTTTTTGGGGTGGTCTTGGGCCGAAAATACTGTCGACCACCTAGCTAGCTACAAGCCAAACACACTAATGTTATCATGTCAACAATCTGCATATCTAGCTTTAGCTAGCTAGCTAACGTTAGCGAGTTGAAATAAAGGCATTTGGCATCTTGTGGGGTTTATGCAGTGTAGCTACATGATGCTATAGTTAGATTCCTTTGAGTACAAAACAGTCTGAATACAGAAGATGTTAGCTAGCTAGCTACGTAGCCATGTTAGCTAGCTTGAACATTGAACACACTAAAATTAGCAGCTAATGTAGCTAGCAGGCAAAAATGCAATCCAACACTTACCTACCTGTCCATGAGAACGGTAGCCATTTCAGCGTCACTCTTCTACCTTTCAAAATTAATTACAATGTTTATCCGGTTTCTGGATTGGGCATGAGCATTAATTTTCTTGTTTTTTTCTTCTTATGGGGTCGAGTTGATTCAGATCCAAGAACCAAGAAGGATGCTTGTTTATGTTGTCCCAACTACAAAGACAGTTTATCTGCAAACAAGTTAGCTAGCTTGCTGGCTTCGACTGCTCTGTGTTTGTTTCTGGCGGTTGTAATGTTGACTTGCAAGTGACTTACACTTCTTCACCAGCTCCGGGGCAGCATGGCCATTCGAGTAAGCGGGATTTAACGCAAAGACACACCCACTTGTTTTCGTTCAAAATAAAAACACTAAACAATAAGTGGGGCGGCATAGGGGCGCCGACAGCCTGCGGATTCCTGCTTTAAAAGAAGCTAATGATCTTCTGTGGCAAAATCATGCAGTCTGGTGTAGTATTTTGAATTATTTATTTCTGTATAGGCACAAGTAATTATATAGCTAGTTTTGGCAAATTCAATTCAATTGACTTTAGGGGAAGCTTATCTTCCGCTAATTGGATTATGTTGAGCCGTGGGGCACCGGTCTATGGCCCGTGACGGGAACGGGCAAAAGCGGTGAGCAAATTGAATGAACAGTAATCTGCGCCGCTCGGTCATGTTGTCAACAAGGCAGCATGGTGCATCGTCTCTTTTCCATAAAATACAGTGGGGAGAACAAGTATTTGATACACTGCCGATTTTGCAGGTTTTCCTACTTACAAAGCATGTAGAGGTCTGTAATTTTTATCATAGGTACACTTCAACTGTGAGAGACGGAATCTAAAACAAAAATCCAGAAAATCACATTGTATGATTTTTAAGTAATTCATTTGCATTTTATTGCATGACATAAGTATTTGATCACCTACCAACCAGTAAGAATTCCGGCTCTCACAGACCTGTTAGTTTTTCTTTAAGAAGCCCTCCTGTTCTCCACTCATTACCTGTATTAACTGCACCTGTTTGAACTCGTTACCTGTATAAAAGACACCTGTCCACACACTCAATCAAACAGACTCCAACCTCTCCACAATGGCCAAGACCAGAGAGCTGTGTAAGGACATCAGGGATAAAATTGTAGATTTGCACAAGGCTGGGATGGGCTACAGGACAATAGGCAAGCAGCTTGGTGAGAAGGCAACAACTGTTGGCGCAATTATTAGAAAATGGAAGAAGTTCAAGATGACGGTCAATCACCCTCGGTCTGGGGCTCCATGCAAGATCTCACCTCGTGGGGCATCAATGATCATGAGGAAGGTGAGGGATCAGCCCAGAACTACACGGCAGGACCTGGTCAATGACCTGAAGAGAGCTGGGACCACAGTCTCAAAGAAAACCATTAGTAACACACTACGCCGTCATGGATTAAAATCCTGCAGCGCACGCAAGGTCCCCCTGCTCAAGCCAGCGCATGTCCAGGCCCGTCTGAAGTTTGCCAATGACCATCTGGATGATCCAGAGGAGGAATTGGAGAAGGTCATGTGGTCTGATGAGACAAAAATAAAGCTTTTTGGTCTAAACACCACTCACCGTGTTTGGAGGAAGAAGAAGGATGAGTACAACCCCAAGAACACCATCCCAACCGTGAAGCATGGAGGTGGAAACATCATTCTTTGGGGATGCTTATCTGCAAAGGGGACAGGACGACTGCACCATATTGAGGGGAGGATGGATGGGGCCATGTATCACGAGATCTTGGCCAACAACCTCCTTCCCTCAGTAAGAGCATTGAAGATGGGTCGTGGCTGGGTCTTCCAGCATGACAACAACCCGAAACACACAGCCAGGGCAACTAAGGAGTGGCTCCGTAAGAAGCATCTCAAGGTCCTGGAGTGGCCTAGCCAGTCTCCAGACCTGAACCCAATAGAAAATCTTTGGAGGGAGCTGAAAGTCCGTATTGCCCAGCGACAGCCCCGAAACCTGAAGGATCTGGAGAAGGTATGGAGGAGTGGGCCAAAATCCCTGCTGCAGTGTGTGCAAACCTGGTCAAGACCTACAGGAAACGTATGATCTCTGTAATTGCAAACAAAGTTTTCTGTACCAAATATTAAGTTCTGCTTTTCTGATATATCAAATATGTATGTCATGCAATAAAATGTAAATTAATTACTTACAAATCATACAATGTGATTTTCTGGATTTTTTTTTTTTTTGATTCCGTCCCTCACAGTTGAAGTGTACCTATGATAAAAATTACAGACCTCTACATGCTTTGTAAGTAGGAAAACCTGCGAAATCGGCAGTGTATCAAATACTTGTTCTCCCCACTGTATATATTTTAATTTTCAAACTAGTTTTCATTGAGAAGGCAGGTAAAGCATTTTTATCAAAAGCAATCCCTTTTGCATGTGAAAACACAGAATCCTACTTATGTAACTTTTTGGGCGAACTGACCAAATTCATATAGAAATGTGAGTTATAGATCTGTCATTCTCATCGAAAGCAAGTCTAAGAAGTGGTAGATCTGTTCTACTGTATGTGCGGTACTTCTATGCTTCCCGTGCTTAAATTGAGTTTTTGCATCTTTTACTTTTGGTTTTGTACACCAGCTTCAAACAAGTGAAAATACAATATTTTTGGTTATGGAAATATATATTCACAGCGGTTTAGATGGTAAAATGATTCTCTACACTATACTTGCTTGTTTTGTCACATAAACTGAAATTAAGCCCGGCCAGATTAATCGAATCCCCTCACTATGAAAGTAACCGGTGCATAAAACAGCTGGCCGCGAGGCTTATAAGGCCGAGTTCAAATGCCGACATCAAATTCAAAGCAATCTCAAAAGCAATCGGTGC
The DNA here is from genome assembly GCF_964263955.1 of Coregonus lavaretus. Lineage (NCBI taxonomy): Eukaryota > Metazoa > Chordata > Actinopteri > Salmoniformes > Salmonidae > Coregonus > Coregonus lavaretus. Next base: position 11,312,504 of record NC_139992.1, on the reverse strand, counting down.
ACTGCCTAAATGGCTGTCCAGGCAAAGCAAACCGTCTGGCACTGTCTCTGCTTTCTAAGTGAGAGAATGGCACACAGGCTGGCTACTTCTCTCTGAGCGATGCTCTGCATGTTCCTAAAGCCAGCCATCCAATACGCTAAACAGCCGTTGCATTTTAATTGGGATTGGATCATTTTGGGTTTTGAGCTAGGTTATGGCATCCCTGGGGAGGGCTGGAGGGATAAAGAGGGGAGAGGGAGAGAGATTATGTTTGATGTCATTATATTATTGCTTTGATTATTTTTTTTGGGACAGGCAGATAACAGTTATTAATCAGTTATTACAGATTAAATTTATTACAGTTATTAATACGGTTAGATTATTATCTTATGTAAATTATTCCGGTGTACATACGTATAGGTCACATTTTTATTACTGTTACAGTACTATTTGGGTTGTTAATTGGATTCGTCCCAACATTCTTGATTTAAATTTTTTTGTAGTACTTTTTAATTATTTAAATTTTTTAATTATTTGTGTACTTGTTTGACATTTTACTGCATTGTTAGGAGCTAATAACATAAGCATTTCGCTGCACCCGCTATAACATCTGCTATAACATCTGCTAAACTGTGTACGTGACCTTTAAACTTTGATTTGATTTAGATGTTAATAAAGAAATTGGCAATTTTAAGGCTTACAGGGGACGGTAGTGAGAGTTGGCTTGTTGGTCACCCTGTTGGCATCTTTCTCCTTCTCTTTTAAGCTTGACTTCAATCCAAAGCTCTGTATAGATCTGAAAGGATTAGATAGGTAAACAGTGCATTCGGAAACTATTCAGACCCCTTCCCTTTTTCCACATTTTGTTATGTTAGAGCCTTATTATAAAATGGTTTAAAAAAAACAATTCCTCATCAATCTACACACAATACCCCATAATGACGAAGCGAAAACAGGTTTTTAGACATTTTATCAAATGTATAAAAAATATAAAGGATACCTTATTTAAGTATTCAGACCGTTTTGCCAAACTGAGCAATCGGGGGAGAAGGGTCTTGATCAGGGAGGTGACCAAGAACCCGATGGTCACTCTGACAGAGCTCCAAAGTTCCTCTGTGGAGATGGAAGAACCTTCCAGAAGGACAACCATCTCTGAAGCTCTGCACCAATCAGACCTTTATGGTAGAGTGGCCAGACAGAAGCCACTCCTCAGTAAAAGGCCCGCTTGGAGTTTGCCAAAAGGCACCTAAAGACTCTCAGACCATGAGAAACAAGATTCTCTGGTCTGATGAAACCAAGATTGAACTCTTTGGTCTGAATGCCAAGCGTCACGTCTGGAGGAAACCTGGCACCATCCCTACGGTGAAGCATGGTGGCAGCATCATGCTGTGGGAATTTCTTTCAGCAGCAGTTACTGGGAGACTAGTCAGGAACGAGGGAAAGATGAACGGAGCAAAGCACAGAGAGATCCTTGATGAAAACCTGCTCCAGAGTGCTCAGGACCTCAGACTGGGGCGAAGGTTCACCTTCCAACAGGACAACGACCCTAAGCACACAGCCAAGACAACGCAGGAGTGGCTTCGGGACAAGTCTCTGAATGTCCTTGAGTGGCCCAGCCAGAGCCCGGACTTGAACCCGATTGAACGTCTCTGGAGAGACCTGAAAATAGCTGTGCAGCAAAGCTCCCCATACAACCTGACAGAGCTTGAGAGGATCTGCAGAGAAGAATGGGAGAAACTCCCCAAATACAGGTGTGACAAGCTCGTAGCGTCATACCCAAGAAGACTCAAGGCTGTAATCACTGTCAAAGGTGTTTCAACAAAGTACTGAGTAAAGGGTCTGAATACTTATGTAAATGTGTTATTTCAGTTTTTATTTCTAATACATTTGCAAAAATGTCAAGACATTTGTTTTTGCTTTGTCATCATGTGGTATTATGTGTAGATTGATGATATTTGTATTTTATTTTAGAATAAGGCTGTAACGTAATAGAATGTGAAAAACGTCAAGGGGTCTGAATACTTTCTGAATGCACTGTAAATATACTCAGATCAGGAAGTTGGGCCATATTGCTTATATCTATCTAGTGCTTTCAGCTCTACACTAGTGCCCTAGCAGTTAGGGTGTCGGGGTAGGAAGTGTGTTGATACTATCCTATATGTATGCCACTCCAATCTGTCTCTCCCCTATACATTTTTAATTGATGGGCACTATAATCACATATGAGGTAAATTGGTACAGCACTCACACTAACGGGTGTAACAAAGATAGCCTCTAACTAGGCACGCCTCAAAATATGTTAATGAGGTTTTTGGCGCTCCAAAAATACGGTACGGTACTGTGTTCTGTGTGGTGGAATTACAGTACCGTTTGAAATACAGCAATTTCCCCGCCTACAACATTTTCCCACAATGAACCGAAATTTACAGTATGCTGCAGCATAATGCTTGTATTTTACTGTTGATAATACCCCAAATTACTGTATAAATTACAGTTTTCTGTTGCAGTGTAGCTTCAGGCCCTGACCCCAAGCCTGAATCCCAGCTGAGATACACTGACCTGGAGGTGGCGTCCCTCTGGCCCCCAGGACCCCTTAGTGACCCTCTGGCCCCTTTTTGTCTCAGTCCACCCAGCCCCCCTCCTCCTCCCTCTGATGAGATAAGGGACTCACTTCCGCCTGCTTTCATTCCTCCTCTTCTTCTTCCCTCTTCCCCCCTTCTCCTCCACTCTATCATCCTCCTGTCTTTCCCTTCCCCACCCCTCTGTTTTGCTATTCCTCTCCTCCATGTTTGATGATGTTTACAGCGTGTCTCAGATACATCTTAATGACGGTAGATTAAGCATTGTTTACACTGAGAGTTAAGATGTCCAACGTGATGTTAGTATGAGATGTTTTCATCGAGCTAGCTAAGTCTTTAAAAGTTTAGATTTAATGACCTCTCACTTCCTCTCATCTGTCCTCCCTTCCCTCTATCCATCCCCTTCTTCCCGTCTTTCTCCCCTTCTCTTTTCCCTCTATCGTTCATTCCCTCTCGTCCTCCCCACATTTACTGTCTTCACTCGTTTAGAGAGAATTACAATAAACCCTAATATTACTACTGCTACTACTACTGCTACTACTGCTACTATTGCTACTACTACTGCTACTGCTAATACTACTACTACTGCTAATACTACTACTACTACTATTACTCATCATTAATCTGTAGTACCAGATGCTTTAGTGTTGTTGTCTCTCACCTAGCAACTAGTGAGAGACAACCCACTAGTTGAATCAACTTTTAACACATCACTACAGTGTATGGCTACACTGTAGCTTAAAGGGACCGGCAGGCTCAGCCGTCCGTCGACCTTGCCTTTGACTCCGCGCCATGCATCCATAAACCCCTTTTCCCGGTGCATTAGTGTCTGTCTGGGCAGCGGCTGGCAGCGGCTGGGCTAAGTGTCAGATGTAAGTGGATCCATAAGGTGGTGAGATCTAGAGGGGTTAGGGCCAAATTGCCCTTGCAGGAAACTTTAATGAAGCCCAGTTGGACAGGATGGGAGAGGGAGTCACGGGATGTGTCCCAAATGGCACCCTATCTCCTATATAGTGCACTACTTTTGACCAGGGCCCATTATAGGGTGCAATTTGGGACACACCCACACTGTCTGATTTAGACAGAGCACAGGTAGGCGGACAACACTGTGTGTGTGTGTGTGTGTGTTCTCCACCTCTTTCCTCCAGTACAGTAAGACAGGTTATAAACAGTGCTATAGGGCTGGAGGTGGAGGGATGTTCCCTGGTTCTACAAGAGATGTATCCCCAGGGAGAGGGCTGTCCTTCGAACGCGTCCCCACTGGCTGTAGCTGTGTCCCAAATGGCACCTGGTCAAAAGTAGTGCCCTATATAGGGAATATAGGATGCCATTTGGGACGTACCCACTGTCTGTCTGATCCTCCACTAGGCCATAGAGAGGAGTTAACATCAACAACCTCCAACACTCTTGAACTGCCTTGTAAGGCCAGTTGTGTTAAAGCTCCAGGTTGAAGAGCTCAGAGCAGCTAGGGTGTGTGTGTTGGGGTGTGTGTGTGTTGGGCTGTGTATGTATGTGCGTGTGTGTGTGTGTGTGTGTGTGCATCACAAGTCTCAGCCACAGCAGTGACTCGTGATGCCCCCCATCATCTCAGCCTTTCACACAGGAAATGGGTGTGACACTCACAGCTGAGCTGAGGGGGGTGGATTAGTACGAGGGCAGGGGGGGTACAAGCACGCACGCACACACACACACACACGCTCTGAAGAACCCTTCACACACACTCTTTACAAAAGGTTAATTGTAGGGCAGGCATATCAGACACATGGTGCCACAGTACTAAGTGACTTGTGTGGGTGTCAAGTGTGTGTGTGTGTGTGTGTGTTAAAAGGCAGCTCAAGAGTGTGTGTGTGTGTGTGTGTGTGAGGAGGGTGAGGTCATAGTGATTCCCTGTTGTGTTGTGACCTCAGTGACATATGTCCCCTGTGGAGACATTCGTTCCCTCCACTCTTTCATCCCAGAAGCTCCTGACACCATCCCCTCCTCCATCCCTGTCTTTCTCTTCTCCTCTCCACCCTCGTTCCCTCCACTCCTTCACTCCAGAAGCTCCTGACACCACCCCTCCATCCATCCTTCCCCCCCATCCCTCCCCTCTATCTTACGTCATTAACACTAGAGCATTCTTTCAAAGGGCTAATGAACAGGCTGCAGCAATACATCAGGAACAGTAGTGTAAGAAGAGAAGTGTTCTTCTGTCTGCAGCAAAGCCACAACAGCAGTTTAGGAATTCATAGGGCCTCGAGGTTTCCCCCTAAGCAGGTCACTAGTTACAGTTAGGAGCATTAGTTTTTTATCTGATTAGGTCAGCACTAGTTATAACTAGGTCCCAGTTTTTCCTGGTCAGGTCCCAGAGTCTAATACACCGTTACTGTACCATTGTATACAGACTACATTAGATAAGATAGGAAGATAGTCGTTTGATTTGTCCACTTTCCCCCCAGCCACAGGAAACTGTCGTCCATCAAATCAGTCCAGTCTGATATACAGTCTTTAGGAGTCAGTTAGAGGAGAGGAGATCTGTGCTGTGTTCTGCTCATGTCTTTAGAAAGCTGTCTGAGTGTTTAGATGGGGACAGAAATTATTAATTTTTCATCATCCCACAGGCCTAGTGTGTCCTTCACCTGGGGATGCCATGGCAGCAGGGATTTTCCCTCCCCAGCTCAGCCAAATGGCAGCAGGGATTTTCCCTCCCCAGCTCGGCCAAATGGCAGCAGGGTTTTCCCTCCCCAGCTCGGCCAAATGGCAGCAGGGTTTTCCCTCCCCAGCTCGGCCAAATGGCAGCAGGGATTTTCCCTCCCCAGCTCGGCCAAATGGCAGCAGTTGTATACAGAAACAGGGGAGCGGCCCACTGCTTTACTTCTTTGAAATGTCACAACAACATTCACACAAGACATTCACGTCGGTCGGCTTTCATTGCGTAACTGTTCTTTTTGGCTGCATGTTAAAGAGCTGCTTGTTTATTGGAGATATCCTCAGAGATGAGACCGTTCTCCTGTTTTTACACTCATTATCTACGACCGAAGATACACAAAATGACGCCGACATCACACAATGGCGATATGACAGTATAGAACAGTGGTTTCCAACCTTTTTCGGTTACGGTACCACCAACTGAATGTTGCTCTGCCCGGAGTACCCCTTCATGTGCGTTTTACCAGTAAGCCTATGGTGTCATTAGTCTTCTCCAGTACCCCCTGCAGATTGGCCAAGTACCCCCAGGGATCCTAGTACCCCTGGTTGGGAACCACTGATCTAAGATACGCACACTTACAATCACAAGGCAGGGCCAATTCATTATTAAACATTTCCATTTTCATCTTCCACTTTTTCTGTTCCTTCTGAATGATTAGTCAGTCAGTCGGTTTACCAACTAAACACCTTTGTTTCATATAAGCTGTGACAAGACTGCTGGTGCCCAGAGAACTGTCCTGGTCTTCTGTTATTCTAAGCTCCTCCCCTTCCTGTTCTCTGTTCCTTTACTTCCCACACTGAAAACAGGAATAGACCGCTCAGGTTCATACAGATCAGGCTCTGGGTCTTGGCTGGAGCTTTTCTCCGTGGGCTGACTGACTGACCTCCTTCTGTCTGTGTCTGACACACACAGATGTGTAGTGGGGCACCCACTAAGTAAGCACTCACGCACACATGCGCGCACACACACACACACACACACACACACACACAGATGTATAGTAGACCAGCTAGCCAGATCCGTTCTACGAGAGTCAGGACCAGCGGAGAGAGAGAGAGAAAGTGATTGCATCCCAAATGGCACCCTATTCCCTATATAGTGCACTACTTTTGACCATGGCAAATAGGGCTCTGCTACAAAGTAGTGCACTATATAGTAAAAAGAGTGCCTTTTGGAACGCAGGTCAGAGAGGCTTCAAGGACTAGGAACAGCAGCAGCCAGAGTCTTTAAAGCCCATTATGTAATATGTATCCCCTTGACTTCTAAGTGTGTCATTGGATAAGAGCTTCCTGGAGGGGGGCTAAAATGGAGTCTAGAACGCTCCCCACGGGCGCTCCTCCTCTGGTTCCGCTAATGTTGGAGAGAGAGAGAGGAGATGAGGGGAGGGAAGAGAGAGAAGTAGGGGGGTGGAAAGAGCGAGGGGAGGGTAGAGGGAAGAGAGAGGGGGAGAGCGAGAGGAGAGGGGAGTGAAGACAAGCTTTCACAAGGCTAGATGGTAGGAGTAAAGAGGGAGTGTAAGGAGAGAAGGGAGAGGGTAGAGAAAGAGAGGGGAGGAGAGAGGAGAGGGGAGGAGAGAGAGGGGAGTGAAGGGAGTGAAGACAAGCTTTCACCAGTTGGCAGTGGAAATGGGCAAGTAGGGTGATGTGATGGTGATGTGTAACAGAGAGATAAACAGAAGATATGAAGGGCAGAGGGAGAGAGAGAGAGAGGAGGAAGGAGAAAGGGGAAGAGAAATAGGTCAGAGGGAGGGGAAGAGGGAGAGGAGCGAGGATTGGTGATATGGAGGGGAGGAGGGAAGAGAGGAGAGAAGGAAGAGGGCATAGGGAGAGGAGGAGTTATGGAGAGGAGGAGGGAGATGCCAGCGAGAGAGAGTGCAGAGGGAGAGAGGGTTGAGGAGACGGAGGGCAGGCTTTGAGGTTATTAGTCTAGTCTTTGGGGAGATAGATAGAGGATTTAGAGGAGGTTGATGTCTCACTGTAGGGTGGCTGACAGTACATGAGGATAGGGTGGTTGACAGGTCATGAGGATAGGGTGGCTGACAGGACATGAGGATAGGGTGGTTGACAGGACATGAGGATAGGGTGGTTGACAGGACATGAGGATAGGGTGGTTGACAGGACATGAGGATAGGGTGGCTGACAGGAGGTGAGGATAGGGTGGCTGACAGGAGATGAGGATACGGTGGCTGACAGGACATGAGGATACGGTGGCTGACAGGACATGAGGATAGGGTGGCTGGTAGGTCATGAGGATAGGGTGGCTGACAGGACATGAGGATAGGGTGGCTGACAGGACATGAGGATAGGGTGGCTGACAGGACATGAGGATAGGGTGGCTGACAGGACATGAGGATAGGGTGGTTGATAGGACATGAGGATAGGGTGGTTGATAGGACATGAGGATAGGGTGGCTGACAGTAGATGAGGATACGGTGGCTGACAGGACATGAGGATAGGGTGGCTGACAGGACATGAGGATAGGGTGGCTGACAGGAGGTGAGGATAGGGTGGCTGACAGGAGATGAGGATACGGTGGCTGACAGGACATGAGGATACGGTGGCTGACAGGACATGAGGATAGGGTGGTTGGTAGTTCATGAGGATACGGTGGCTGACAGGACATGAGGATAGGGTGGTTGGTAGGTCATGAGGATAGGGTGGCTGACAGGACATGAGGATAGGGTGGCTGACAGGACATGAGGATAGGGTGGCTGACAGGACATGAGGATAGGGTGGTTGATAGGACATGAGGATAGGGTGGCTGACAGGAGATGAGGATACGGTGGCTGACAGGACATGAGGATAGGGTGGCTGACAGGAGATGAGGATAGGGTGGTTGACAGGACATGAGGATAGGGTGGCTGACAGGACATGAGGATAGGGTGGCTGACAGGACATGAGGATAGGGTGGCTGACAGGACATGAGGATAGGGTGGCTGACAGGACATGAGGATAAGGTGGCTGACAGTTTCATAACTCTCTGGTAGCCCGTGTGTGTGTGTTGTGGGGAAAATCAGGCAGCAGTGAACAGCCCAGAACAGCTCAGCTCATCAGAGCAGATACAGTACAGTCTTGCTGCTGTGATGGCACACTGTGGTTTTTCACCCAGTAGATAAGGGAGTTTATCAAAATTGGGTTTGTTTTCAAATTCTTTGTGGATCTGTGTAAACTGAGGGAAATATGTGTCTCTAATATGGTCATACATTTGGCAGGAGGTTAGGAAGTGCAGCTCAGTTTCCACCTCATTTTGTGGGCAGTGTGCACATAGCCTGTCTTCTCTTGAGAGCCAGGTCTGCCTACGGCGGCCTTTCTCAATAGCAAGGCTATGCTCACTGAGTCTGTACATAGTCAAAGCTTTCCTTAATTTTGGGTCGGTCACAGTGGTCAGGTATTCTGCCACTGTGTACTCTGTTTAGGGCCAAATAGTGTTCTAGTTTGCTCAGTTTTTTATTAATTATTTCCAATGTGTCAAGTAATTATCTTTTTGCTTTCTCATGATTTGGTTGGGTCTAATTGTGTTGCTGTCCTGGGGGTCTGTGGGGTCTGTTTGTGTTTGTGAACAGAGCCCCAGGACCAAGCTCCAAGCTCCAAGATCATCTCTCTGTAGATGATGGCTTTGTTATGGAAGGTTGGGAATCGCTTCCTTTTAAGTGGTTATAGAATTTAACGGCTCTTTTCTAGATTTTGATAATTAGCGGGTATCGGCCTAATTCTGCTCTGCATGCATTATTTTGTGTTTTTCGTCGTACACTGAGGATATTTTTTGCAGAATTCTGCATGCAGAGTCTCAATTTGGTGTTTGTCCCATTTTGTGAATTCTTGGTTGGTGAGCGGACCCCAGACCTCACAACCATAAAGGGCAATGGGTTCTATAACTGATTCAAGTATTTTTAGCCATATCCTAATTGGTATGTCGAATTTTATGTTCCTTTTGATGGCATAGAAGGCCCCTCTTGCCTTGTCTCTCAGATCGTTCACAGCTTTGTGGAAGTTACCTGTGGCGCTGATGTTTAGGCCGAGGTATGTATAGTTTTTTGTGTGCTCTAGGGCAACAGTGTCTAGATGGAATTTGTATTTGTGGTCCTGGCAACTGGACCTTTTTTGGAACACCATTATTTTTGTCTTACTGAGATTTACTGTCGGGGCACAGGTCTGGCAGAATCTGTACAGAAGATCTGTGAGTAACCTAATCTAGGTGCTGCTGTAGGCCCTCCTTGGTTGGGGACAGAAGCACCAGATCATCAGCAACAGTAGACATTTGACAACAGATTCTTCAGATTCTCTCTGGCTCTCTGGCTCTCTCTGGCTCTCTCTGGCTCTCTCTGTCTCTCTCTGTCTCTCTCTCTCTCTCTCTCTCTCTGTCTCTCTCTCTCTCTCTCTGTCTCTCTCTCTCACTCTCTCTCTCTCTCTCTCTCTCTCTCTCTCTCTCTCTGTCTCTCTGTCTCTCTCTCTCTGTCTCTCTCTCTCTCTGTCTCTCTCTCTCTCTCTCTCTCTCTCTCTCTCTCTCTCTCTCTCTCTCTCTCTCTCTCTCTCTCTCTCTCTCTCTCTCTCTCTCTCTCTCTCTCTCTCTCTCTCTCTCTCTCTGTGTGTGTGTGAGGTTATTCAGGCTAGCTACTGGGTGATACATAGTTTTGAGAGTGGCCTCTCAGGGGGCAGGCAGAGTGAGCGGGCAGGGTGGGCAGAGTGGGCACAGCGCAAACAGACAGCCCTGTGGAGAAAAGAGCTCTGATTGTGACCAGGCAATCACTATGAGTGGCCCTGCAGCTCTACTGCAATCACACAGATCACAACGGGTGGCAGCCAGGGGGACTGACACACACTGATTAGATTTTCCACTGATTAGGCCTACACATAGATGGGAGATGGCTGACCAGAGTCTATACTGTGTGTGTATGTTTGTTTGTTCTCCAACTCTTTTCCCAATAAGTCTGGTTATAAACAGCGTGTGTGGATGTTAGCATGAGGTTGAAATAGACTAAAGGGAAGTTTCTTTCATTTTATATGTGAATGTTGTTGTCGGAGGTAAGCTAGTTTTAATTAAATTGTTTTTAATCATGCTAAAGTTTGTATTGCTACGGATTCCACGACGCGGTCAGCCTTTACAGCTTGGACCGCAAGTTTGTGTCCCGGATTCCTGTTAAGTACTCCTGTAGCTCAGTTGGTAGAGCCTGGCGCTTGCAACGCCAGGGTTGTGGGTTCGTTTCTCACGGGGGGCCAGTATGAAAATGTATGCACTCACTAACTGTAAGTCGCTCTGGATAAGAGCGTCTGCTAAATGACTAAAATGTAAAAATGTAAGTAGTAGTTAGCTGCTAGCCATCATGAAAATGGAGCAGGCTAACACTAGCGGTGCTAGCCCACCGGTGTTGTTATCCACGGCTGGGCACAAATGTGTCAGGTGTGAGATGTTTTCGACACAATCATAAGATGAAGATAAGGTGGAAATGGAAAATGGACAGGAATTTGTATGCCCTAAATGCACCACATCAAGCAGCTTAGGGGAGAGATCTTCCGGCTGTTAGCTCGGGTGCGAGAAAAGGATAACCTGCTTTCTAAGTACACCGACATTGCTGTAACCCAGGCAAACCCAATCTCCTATACAAAGCTGTCGATAAATCGGCCGGTGTTGATCTGTCCCAATCCAACGGACAGATGTTAAGCTCAACTCCGCGGCCCATGGGAGACTGGACACTCGCAAGGCGTGGGAGATCGGGAGGCAGTCTCGCCACCCTTCATCTATCCGAGAAGATCCAAACCAGCTATCAAACAGCTTTGCCCTCTTGAGACGGACCTACCAGACCCGGGAGTCAGCACGGATTCTGGGTGTATACCAATTATCTCTGGCCCCCTCCGATGGCACCGTTTCAGCCGACTCTTTGCCCTGAATGAGTACCTGATAAAACTTTGCAACAACAGGAATGTCTGTTTTTGTGACAACTTTGATTTGCTGTGGGAGCAACCAGCACTTTTTAAAAGAGACGGGATTCACCCTAACCGCAGGGGTTCCAGGATTATTTCCAGCAACATCGCAAACTGTTTTAGAGACTGATGGACAGGGTCTGGTAGTGCTCCAGTTCTCCCTGTCAGAATAAGCAACAGAGGACTTGGAAAGCATATCAACTCCTGTAGAAATGGCGCTATGGTTACTGTGAGTAACCTAATTTATGTTCCTTTAACTCCACCTGCTAGTGAGTTTATACAAACTGTGATCTCCTACCATTCTGATAGATTGGAGACTGTCAGAAAACATTAATAATTTGGTTGTTATTCCATTGGTTACCTCGAGGCAGATGCCCCAGTGGCAGAGTGGCCTCATACTCAATATGGCGCTTTTAAATGTTAGAGCAATCACAAGTAAAACCTTTCTCTTGAATGACCTCATTACTGAGCGCAAAGTTGATTGTATGTTTCTCACTGAAACATGGCTGTCATCAGACTGTAGTGCCGCTCTTATTGAAGCCTCCCCCCGTACTACAGCTTTTCATATGGTTTCAGAAAAGGGAAAAAGGGTGGGGGGACAGCCTCTATTTTTACTAATGCTCTCAGCTGTAAGGATGTTTCGTTTGGCGACTTTGGGTATTTTGAGCATCATGCTATGCTGTTTAAATGTCAGCCACCAGTGCTGGCCAGAACCATGTATAGGCCACCAAAGCACTGCCCCACTTTCTATACTGATTTATCTGAACTATTGTATATTGTCCTTGAGAACTATGATAAAATCATTGTGTTGTGCGATTTTAATATTCATGTTGACAAAGAGACTGACTCCAAGGCCATTGACTTTATCCAACATGTTACTGGACCCACCCATAACCGCAGCCATACTCTGGACCTGGTTATTACCAAGGGGCTTTCTATTGACATAACCTCTATTGTTGATGTTGCTTTATCTGATCACCACTGTGTATTTTTTTCTAACTTGTTGCCCATAGCACAGGGTAATACTGAATGCATTATTAAGAAACGTTATCTTACATCTGAAGTTGCTACAGATTTTATTGAGTGTATGAACAATACTCCACCACCTATTCTGCCTTCCTCTTGTTATGATTTAGTTGATAACTTTAATAGCAAATTAAGGGCAACCATTAATGTCATAGAACATAAGTTAGGTTACCAAACAGGGAGCCCCTTGGATGAGTGAGGAAACTAATCAATTAAAGAGAAATTGCAGAAAGGCAGAGCGGAAGTGGAGAAAGTCAAAGTTGCAGGTCCATTATAATATTTTGAGAGAGCAACTTGGCATATATAACAAGGCAATTAGAAATGCCAGACGGGCTAATTTTTCAACTTGATCACTATTAATCAGAATAATTCAAGAGTGCTCTTCTCGACCACTGATAAATCCTACCCCTGTGAACTTTCCTCCACATCTAAATGTGATGAGTTTGCGGCATATTTCAGAGATAACATAACCAACATTAGGCTGGGTATCAGTCAAGCAAGACCTGATGAGAAGTTTGATTATATGTGCCCTAGCCTACCACGCAAAGGCACTATGGATTTATTTTACCTCGTTGACACAGACATGCTCAGGAAAGTGATATCCCAATTTAATCCTTCTACCAGCCTTCTCGATCCTATCCCCACCAACTTCGTCAAAACAGTTTTTAATTGCATATCTGAAGGAGTGCAAGCTATTGTTAATCACTCCCTGTTCACAGGCACTTTCCCCACTGCACTAAAAACTGCTATGGTGAAACCCCTTCTGAAGAAAAGTAATCTAGATTCTTCAGCTCTTAGCAATTTTCTGCCAATCTCCAACCTTCCATTTAACAAAATTCTGTAGAAATTTGTGTTCAAACAGCTAAATTATTTTTTAAGTACCAACTGTATTTTTTGAACAATTCTAATCTGGTTTTCGTGGCCACCACATCACAGAGACAGCCTTAGTTAAAGTGGTAAATTATCTTAGAGCCAACACAGATGCCAAACAGCTCTCTGTCCTTGTACTCTTAGATTTAAGTGCTGCATTCAACACTGTTGACCATGAGGTGGGTTGGCCTCTCCGGTCCAGTTCTAAATAGTTTTTTTGTCATCACATGTGGCGTTCCCCAAGGTTCGATTTTGGGTCCGGTACTGTTCAGTTTGTTACCCCTTGGCAGCGTTATCAGAAAGCACAGCATTGATTTTCACTGCTACGCGGACGATACACAACTTTAAATTTCTGTGTCACCAGAGGATTTGAGCTCCACGGATAAATTATTAGACTGTATTAGTGATTTAAATACTTGGATGGCTCACAACTTCCTCCAGGTAAATCAAGACAAGACCAAGGTACTTATTGTTGGAGCCAAAGCACAGAGAGAGAATCTAGCCGCACATTTTAATTCACGGGCAATAAAGATAAAACACCAGGTAACCTGGGTGTTATTTTAGATTCTGAGCTAAATTTCGAATCACACATTAGGAATGTGACCAAAATAGCTTTTTACCACCTGAGGAACATTGCCAAGGTGCTGATACAAAGAGACTCATCCATGCTTTTAGTACAAGCAGGCTTGACTACTGTAATGCTCTCCTGTCTGGTCTACCCAAGAAAGCCATTGGTCAACTGCAAAACATACAGAATGCTGCAGCATGCGGAGAGCACACATTACACCAGTTTGAAGGTCTCTGCTCTGGCTGCATGTGAGTTTTAGAACGCATTTTAAGATTCTTCTATTGGTTTTTAAATTGTGCACCCCAATACATTTACATCATTTAGCAGACACTCTTATCCAGAGCGACTTACAGTTAGTGAGTGCATACATATATTTTTTTCATACTGGCCCCCCTTGGGGAACAAACCCACAACCCTGGCGCTGCAAACGCCATGCTCTACCAACTGAGCTACATCCCTGCCGGCCATTCCCTCCCCTACCCTGGACGACGCTGGGCCAATTGTGCGCCACCCCATGGGTCTCCTGGTTGCGGCCGGCTACAACAGAGCCTGGATTCGAACCAGGATCTCTAGTGGCACAGCTAGCACTGCAATGCAGTGCCTTAGACCACTGCGCCACTCGGGAGACACATGTCAGACATGCTTTTAAGGTATGTACCCAGTAGGTCCCTCAGGTCCTCTGGCACTGGCCTTTTAACTATCCCAAAGCCTAGGACCAAGAGGCATGGAGAGGCAGCCTTTGATTTGAGGTAAAGATCCTGTCCTACTGTAACAGGTGGGAGCTGGGGCCCAATTGACCTAATGCACGATCAAACAGACAGAAACACAGGATACTGGCTCAGGAGGATTTGAAGGCACACACACACACACACACACACACACACACACACACGTGTTTCCCCTTGGATTTCTTTCAGCAGTGGTGGCAAAGTTAGCGGGGGGAGGGCATGGTAGTGGTTTTAGAGGCCCTCCACTTGACCACAGAGACAACATTTTGGTGTTTTATAGCTAGTTTCCTGCAATTCTACACATTTTGCCATTTCTTATTGTGCCTTCGGAAAGTATTCACACCCCTTGACTTTTTACACATTTTGTTGTGTTACAGATTTCCTGTCACTGGCCTACACACAATACCCCATAATGTCAAAGTGGAATTATGTTTTTTGACATTTTTACAAATTAATAAAAAATGAAAAGCTGAAATGTGTTGAGTCAATAAGTATTCAACCCCTTTATGGCAAGCCTAAATAAGTTCAGGAATAAAAATGTGCTTAACAAGTCACATGGACTCACTCTGTGTGCAATAAGAGTGTTTTACATGATTTTTGAATGACTACCTCATCTCTGTACCCCACACATACAATTATCTGTAAGTTCCCTCTGTTGAGCAGATTCAACCACAAAGACCAGGGAGGTTTTCCAATGCCTCGCAAAGAAGGGCACCTATTGGTAGCAAAAAAATTATAATAATAAGCATATCCCTTTGAGCATGGTGAAGTTATTAATTATACTTTGGATGGTGTATCAATACACCCAGTCACTACAAAGACATCCTTCCTAACTCAGTTGCCGGAGAGGAATGAAACCACTCAGGGATTTCACCATGAGGCCAATGGTGACTTTTAATAATTTTAAAAAAGTCATTTAGCAGACGCTGTTATCCAGAGCAAATAGGGTTAAGTGCCTTGCTCAATGGCACATTGGCAGATTGTTCACCTAGTCGGCACGGGGATTTGAACCAGCAACCTTTTGGTTACTAGTGTCGTGTATGACGATTATGACTATTCTAGAGGGACAAAGAAAAGATGTTTATCTTAGTTCAAAAGTAGCAGTTGTAGGGTGACGCCCCAGGGGGGATAGGTGATTGGACGAAAGAGGGAGCCACCCATCTTTTTGCATTGTTTATAAGTATATGCTGGACGGAGAAGAAGTCAGAGCAGCCATCACAATTCGAGAACACTGCTCTCCGGGGGATCTTGACTCCTGTAACTCATGCTGAAAGCTTGTGATATGAATAAACCTTATGATCCAAGTTCAGTATGAGCAGACTCCTTTGTTCATCAGCAATAATTGCCAGCATTCACCCGATACGACTAGCCCAACACTCTTAACCACTAGACTACCTGCCACCCCCTTAAAACTGAGGATGGATCAACAACATTGTAGTTACCACAATACTAACCTAAATGACAGAGTGAAAAGAAGGAAGCCTGTAAAGAATAAAAATATTTCAAAACATGCATCCTGTTTGCAATAAGGCACTAAAGTCAAACTGCCAAAAATGTGGCAAAGAAATTAACTTTATGTCCTGAATACAAAGCATTATGTTTGGGGCAAATCCAACACAACACATTACTGAGTAACAGTCTTCATATTGTCAAGCATAAAATTATACAGTGCATTCGGAAAGTATTAAGACCCCTTGACCTTTTCCACATTTTGTTACTTTACAGCCTTATTCTAAAATGGATTTGTTTTTAAATGTCCCCCTCATCAATCTACACACAATACCCCATAATAACAATTTTGCAAGAACAAACCAATAAAAATCTGAAATATCACATTTAAATAAATATTCAGACCCTTTACTCAGTACTTTGTTGAAGCACCTTTGGCAGCGATTACAGCCTCGAGTCTTCTTGGGTATGACGCTACAAGCTTGGCACACCTGTATTTGGAGAGGTTCTCCTATTCTTCTCTGCAGATCCTCTCAAGCTCTGTCAGGTTGGATGGGGAGCGTCGCTGCACAGCTATTTTCATGTCTCTCCAGAGATGTTCGATCGGGTTCAAGTCCGGACTCTGGCTGGGCCACTCAAGGACATTCAGAGACTTGTCCCGAAGCCTCTCCTGCATTGTCTTGGCTGTGTGCTTAGGGTCGTTGTCCTGTTGGAA
>NC_139992.1:11253391-11295783 GCF_964263955.1 Coregonus lavaretus | reverse complement strand
GTGATTGCACGTTGGCCAATAGAACGGATGGTCGAGGTAGGTTACCCACTCGTTGACAAATTCTCACAAGGCACCCGGATCTCCGCCCCCTGTATTTCCGTATTTTCTTCATGTGAATGACGGGGATTTGGGCCTAGTCCGGGAGCAACAATATATCCTTCGCGTCAGACTCATTAAACAAAAATTATTTGTCCAGTTCGAGGTGAGTAATCGCTGTTCTGATATCCAGAAGCTCTTTTCGGTCATAAGAGACAGTAGCAGAAACATTATGTACAAAATAGCACAATTGGTTAGGAGTCCGTAAAACGTCAGCCATCCCCTCCGGCGCCATTGTCCAAGCATGCACGCATACACACAACACACACACACAGAGGGAGGAGTGTTATTGATGTGTTGTAATTGCCTTGCTGTTCAGGGATCATTAGATATGTTCTCAACACGCTCTGTTTATGTTTCTCATTTACCCCAATGATCCCTTCTCTCTCTCTCTCTCTCTATCTCTCTCTCTCTCTCTCTCTCTCTCTCTGACTCTCTGTTTCTCTTTCTCTCTCCTCTCGGTCTCTCTCTCCCTCTCTCTCCCTCTCTCTGTTTCTCTGTCTCTCTCTCCCTCTCCGATCTCTCTCTGTTTCTCTGTCTCTATCTCTCTGTCTCTCTCTCTCTCTCTCTCTCTCTCTCTCTCTCTCTCTCTCTCTCTCTCTCTCTCTCTCTCTCTCTCTCTCTCCTATCATATCATAGTGCTCTCAGTGTAATGAATGTTAGTTGTCTGTCAGTCTCTCTCTCTGTAAAAAGAAAACATGGCATTTAGCAGATACTTTTATCCAAAGCAACTTACAGTCATGCATTAAGAGTTAAGAGTACCGTAAGCTCACGCCACAGCTAACTTGAAATGTTGCCGAGGGTGCTATCTAATTTTGGATAGCTCAAACAGTTGGTACGTTGTCAAGGAGTGCAGTCACGTGTGCTAGCAAGGCAGAGGTCCTGTGTTCAAGCCTCGGAGTGAGCCGAAGCGGTCCTCACTAAGCAAGCAGCGTGAAGTACATAACACATTAGGGCTGACCACTATTAGCCAACTGGTTGATTGTTTGGTCGTTAGGCTGTTGGTCGACCGAGATTGTTTTAATCGAGCAGTAACAAATATATATAGATAGAGAGATTTGCGGCCATCTCAGTGAACTAATCCATTGCGGAGGCCTAGACTAAAAGCCAATTTATGCTTGATCCGAAAATGTGGTCGGAGGCTCCATGCACTGTAAAAACAAAAGGTTCCTGGAGTATCCTTTAGGGGTTCTTCAAATTGAAACTGTGGTGGAACCACTATAAGTTATTCAAAGAACCCCTTTTAATGGAACCTTGAAGAACCTTTTGGGGTTAATTTTTGAACTACCCCCCCCCCCCCCATTATTATTAATAATATGCATATCAATAACACAATATTTTAGTTTTCAGTGTTTATTATGATTTTAGTGGCCAAGCAGAATAAAAAAAATCTAAATGAGGTAAACTCCCAGCAGAGCCCCAAGTCCAATCGATATATCCTCTGGCGTGTTTATGTTCATGTGTTGATGTTCTCCGTATCCATAGCCAGAATGATTTTGCAGTGCATGGTGATCAAACAGGTTTCCTGTTATATTCATCAGAGGTGGAAGGAGGGTGAAGTCTGTGAATCCCCCAAAAACGAATTATACAGATGATTAACAAAACATGCACACGACAGTATTCATACCTTGGGTTTTGTGGTAAATGTGAATGAAAAAAACTGTTTTGATAATGGTTTTCATACACATACCTTGTCCATAATGTAGAGGCCTATGGGATATTCATTGAAAAGGTAAGGGAAGAGGATGGTAAATGTGATCTGCATAACATACCAATACCAATTGACACACCTTTGTATTCCTCCTCGTTTGTAAACCTGCAGACACAGACACAAAAGTGAGCAGTTCAGTCATCTGCAACCAATACAGCTAGCCTTCAACATATTCTTATAGCCTACATATTCTTACCTCTTTGTTGATTGTCATTGAATTGTATCCATTTTCTGTTTTAGAAAGATTTGCACAAATATGAAAAGCTGGATGGTATCATCATAAAACAATATCAATTTAGATCATACAAGGGACAAACCTTACCTTAAATTGAGGAGATCTTTACATTTTTCAGTTAAGTGGCTGCACCTGCTGCCCTTTCAAATCCAAGTGTTTCAGTTGGGCAGTTAGGCTCCTGCAAGAACCCCCTCCAACTAAGGAGGTTCCTCGATGAACCCCATCCTCCTATGGGGTTCTTGGAATAACCTTTTGGGGGACATTTTCAGTGCCAAGAACTGAGGATCTTAGAAGAACCCTTGTTGAACCCCTAATTTTTAGAGTGTATGGAGGGTGTGACACAATTGTGTTCAACAAATGTACCAACTTTTTAGTTTTGTCCTCACTCATCTTTTTTCGTTAAACTTTTTCACCCCGGACGTTTATCCCGAGACAGAAGAGTCATTTTCCTGTGCGTTTTAGCTGCCAACTTTACGTTATTTTCCTTTTTTCCATCGCAACTTTTTTCCCTTATTCAACTTTTTCACTCCGGACGCTTTATCTGGACATGGTTCATCAACATCTTCAACAGCCGAAGCTAAGTAGTAACATTAACATGATGTCTTCTAATTGCAGTCGCTGTACTCATAATATACAGGAGAATTCTCGCCTTACGGCGAGAATAGCTGTGCTACAAGCCCAGCTTCAGACGCAATCGTTAGGCAAGGGTAATATCAGTGTAGGAAAGGAAGAAACAGCGTCTGTGCCACCAGTAAGTACAGACAGTAACGTTAGTATAAATCCCCCCGCACAGTCCCCGCAGCCGGACAACTTTCTCATGGCTTCTGGAGGGAAATACTGTTGGAATGCTCAACCGGTGTCGCTCATTCAGCCGACAGAAACCTTCAACCGGTTTTCCCCATTATGTAGCGAGTCTGAGTCTGAGTCTGAGTCTTCTCTAGTCTCTACTCCTCCCGTTACGGGGTCTGAGACTCCGAAGGCTCCCACCATTAGCTCTGACAAATTGAAAACCCTAGTCATTGGCGACTCCATTACCCGCAGTATTAGACTTAAAACGAATCACCCAGCGATCATACACTGTTTACCAGGGGGCAGGGCTACCGACGTTAAGGCTAATCTAAAGATGGTGCTGGCTAAAGCTAAAACTGGCGAGTGTAGAGAGTATAGAGATATTGTTATCCACGTCGGCACCAACGATGTTAGGATGAAACAGTCAGAGGTCACCAAGTGCAACATAGCTTCAGCGTGTAAATCAGCTAGAAAGATGTGTCAGCATCGAGTAATTGTCTCTGGCCCCCTCCCAGTTAGGGGAAGTGACGAGCTCTACAGCAGAGTCTCAGCACTTAATCGCTGGTTGAAAACTGTTTTCTGCCCCTCCCAAAAGATAACATTTGTGGATAATTGGCCCTCTTTCTGGGACTCACCCACAAACAGGACCAAGCCTGACCTGCTGAGGAGTGACGGACTCCATCCTAGCTGGAGGGGTGCTCTCCTCTTATCTACCAACATAGATAGGGCTCTAACTCCTCTAGCCCCACAGGGAAATAGGGTGCAGGCCAGGCAGCAGGCTGTTAGCCAACCTGCCAGCTTAGTGGAGTCTGCCAATAGCACAGTCAGTGTAGTCAGCTCAGCCATACCCATTGAGACTGTGTCTGTGCCTCGACCTAGGTTGGGCAAAACTAAACATGGCGGTGTTCACCCTAGCAATCTTATTAGGATAAAGACCTCCTCCATTCCTGCCATTATTGAAAGAGATCGTGATACCTCACATCTCAAAATAGGGTTACTTAATGTTAGATCCCTCACTTCAAAGGCAGTCATAGTCAATGAACTAATCACTGATCATAATCTTGATGTGATTGGCCTGACTGAAACATGGCTTAAGCCTGATGAATTTGCTGTGTTAAATGAGGCCTCACCTCCTGGTTACACTAGTGACCATATTCCCCGTGCATCCCGCAAAGGCGGAGGTGTTGCTAACATTTACGATAGCAAATTTCAATTTACAAAAAAAAAAATGGCGTTTTCATCTTTTGAGCTTCTAGTCATGAAATCTATGCAGCCTACTCAATCACTTTTTATAGCTACTGTTTACAGGCCTCCTGGGCCATATACAGCGTTCCTCTCTGAGTTTCCTGAATTCCTATCAGACCTTGTAGTCATAGCAGATCATATTCAAATTTTTGGTGATTTTAATATTCACATGGAGAAGTCCACAGACCCACTCCAAAAGTCTTTCGGAGCCATTATCGACTCAGTGGGTTTTGTCCAACATGTCTCTGGACCTACTCACTGCCACAGTCATACTCTGGACCTAGTTTTGTCCCATGGAATAAATGTTGTAGATCTTAATGTTTTTCCACAAAATCCTGGACTATCGGACCACCATTTTATTACGTTTGCAATCGCAACAAATAATCTGCTCAGACCCCAACCAAGGAGCATCAAAAGTCGTGCTATAAATTCTCAGACAACACAAAAATTCATTGATGCCCTTCCAGACTCCTTCTGCCTACCCAAGGACGTCAGAGGACAAAAATCAGTTAACCACTTAACTGAGGAACTCAATTTAACCTTGCGCAATACCCTAGATGCAGTTGCACCCCTAAAAACGAAAAACATTTGTCATAAGAAACTAGCTCCCTGGTATACAGAAAATACCCGAGCTTTGAAGCAAGCTTCCAGGAAATTGGAACGGAAATGGCGCCACACCAAACTGGAAGTCTTCCGACTAGCTTGGAAAGACAGTACCGTGCAGTACCGAAGAGCCCTCACTGCTGCTCGATCATCCTACTTTTCCAACTTAATCGAGGAAAATAAGAACAATCCAAAATTTCTTTTTGATACTGTTGCAAAGCTAACTAAAAAGCAGCATTCCCCAAGAGAGGATGGCTTTCACTTCAGCAGTGATAAATTCATGAACTTCTTTGAGGAAAAGATCATGACCATTAGAAAGCAAATTACGGACTCCTCTTTGAATCTGCGTATTCCTCCAGGGCTTAGCTGTCCTGGATCTGCACAGCTCTGCGAGGGCCTGGGATCGGGAGAGACACTTAAGTGTTTTAGTACTATATCTCTTGACACAATGATGAAAATAATCATGGCCTCTAAACCTTCAAGCTGCATACTGGATCCTATTCCTACTAAACTGCTGAAGGAGCTGCTTCCTGTGCTTGGCCCTCCTATGTTGAACATAATAAACAGCTCTCTATCCACCGGATGTGTACCAAACTCACTAAAAGTGGCAGTGATAAAGCCTCTCTTGAAAAAGCAACTCACTGCCTTTCTGAAGACAAACAATGTATACGAAATGCTTCAGTCTGGTTTTAGACCCCATCATAGCACTGAGACTGCACTTGTGAAGGTGGTAAATGACCTTTTAATGGCGTCAGACCGAGGCTCTGCATCTGTCCTCGTGCTACTAGACCTTAGTGCTGCCTTTGACACCATCGATCACCACATTCTTTTGGAGAGACTGGAAACCCAAATTGGTCTACACGGACAAGTTCTGGCCTGGTTTAGATCCTACCTGTCGGAAAGATATCAGTTTGTCTCTGTGAATGGTCTGTCCTCCGACAAATCAACTGTACATTTCGGTGTTCCTCAAGGTTCCGTTTTAGGACCACTATTGTTTTCACTATATATTTTACCTCTTGGGGATGTTATTCGAAAACATAATGTTAACTTTCACTGCTATGCGGATGACACACAGCTGTACATTTCAATGAAGCATGGTGAAGCCCCAAAATTGCCCTCGCTAGAAGCCTGTGTTTCAGACATAAGGAAGTGGATGGCTGAAAACTTTTTACTTTTAAACTCGGACAAAACAGAGATGCTTGTTCTAGGTCCCAAGAAACAAAGAGATCTTCTGTTAAATCTGACAATTCATCTTGATGGTTGTAAAGTCGTCTCAAATAAAACTGTGAAGGACCTAGGCGTTACTCTTGACCCTGATCTCTCTTTTGACGAACATATCAAGACTGTTTCAAGGACAGCTTTTTTCCATCTACGTAACATTGCAAAAATCAGAAATGTTCTGTCCAAAAATGATGCAGAAAAATTAATCCATGCATTTGTTACTTCTAGGTTAGACTACTGCAATGCTCTATTTTCCGGCTACCCGGATAAAGCACTAAATAAACTTCAGTTAGTGCTAAATACGGCTGCTAGAATCCTGACTAGAACCAAGAAATTTGATCATATTACTCCAGTGCTAGCTTCCCTACACTGGCTTCCTGTTAAGGCAAGGGCTGATTTCAAGGTTTTACTGTTAACCTATAAAGCGTTACATGGGCTTGCTCCTACCTATCTTTCCGAGTTGGTCCTGCCGTACATACCAATACGTACGCTACGGTCACAAGACGCAGGCCTCCTAATTGTCCCTAGAATTTCTAAGCAAACAGCGGGAGGCAGGGCTTTCTCCTATAGATCTCCATTTTTATGGAACAGTCTGCCTACCCATGTGAGAGACGCAGACTCGGTCTCAACCTTTAAGTCTTTACTGAAGACTTATCTCTTCAGTAGGTCATATGATTGAGTGTAGTCTGGCCCAGGAGTGTGAAGGTGAACGGAAAGGCTGGAGCAACGAACAGCCCTTGCTGTCTCTGCCAGGCCGGTTCCCCTCTCCACTGGGGTTCTCTGCCTCTAACCCTGTTGCAGGGGCTGAGTCACTGGCTTGCTGGTGCTCTTTCATGCCGTCCCTGGGAGGGGTGCGTCACTTGAGTGGGTTGAGTTACTGACGTGATCTTCCTGTCTGGGTTGGCGCCCCCCCCCCTTGGTTTGTGCTGTGGTGGAGACCTCTGTGGGCTATACTCGGCCTTGTCTCAGGATTGTAAGTTGGTGGTTGGGGATATCCCTCTAGTGGTGCGGGGGCTGTGCTTTGGCGGAGTGGGTGGGGTTATATCCTTCCTGTTTGGCCCTGTCCGGGGGTTTCTTCGGATGGGGCCACAGTGTCTCCGGACCGCTCCTGTCTCAGCCTCCAGTATTTATGCTGCAGTAGTTTATGTGTCGGGGGGCTGGGGTTAGTTGGTTATACCTGGAGTACTTCTCCTGTCTTATCCAGTGTCCTGTGTGAATTTAAGTATGCTCTCTCTAATTCTCTCGTTCTCTCTTTCTCTCTGAGAACCTGAGCCCTAGGACCATACGTCAGGACTACCGGGCATGATGACACCTTGCTGTCCCCAGTCCGCCTGGCCTTGCTGCTATTCCAGTTTCAACTGTTCTGCCTGCGGCTACGAAACCCCTACCTGTCCCAGACCTGCTGTTTTCAACTCTTAATGATCGGCTATGAAAAGCCAACTGAGAGACCTGAGCCCTAGGACCATACGTCGGGACTACCGGCCGTGGTGACTCCTTGCTGTCCCCAGTCCGCCTGGCCTTGCTGCTATTCCAGTTTAAACTGTTCTGCCTGCGGTTATGGAACCCCTACCTGTCCCAGACCTGCTGTTTTCAACTCTTAATGATCGGCTATGAAAAGCCAACTGAGATTTATTCCTGATTATTATTTGACCATGCTTGTCACTTATGAACATTTTTGAACATCTTGGCATGGTTCTGTTATAATCTCCACCCGGCACAGCCAGAAGAGGACTGGCCACCCCTCATAGCCTGGTTCCTCTCTAGGTTTCTTCCTAGGTTTTCGCCTTTCTAGGGAGTTTTTCCTAGCCACCGTGCTTCTACACCTGCATTACTAGCTGTTTGGGGTTTTAGGCTGGGTTTCTGTACAGCACTTCGAGATATTAGCTGATGTAAGAAGGGCTATATAAAATAAAATTGATTGATTGATTGAATTGCGGAGCCTCCCGAGGCATGCAGAGGCCAAATCCAGCTCCGTACTGCATCTCCATGCACCTCCCAAATGTTGTAACAATGCGGAGGGCTCTGTATACAGTAGCTCCGCATTGACATGATTGGTTGACAGTAGGTGGGGGCGATACATCCTGTATAAACACAAACTCACTTCCTTGACAACTTCCTTCACAACAGTTTTGCACTGCGCAAGAAGTATGAATGTCCTGATTTTGGCCGAGGCCGTATCACCGTAGATGTTGCATGGCCAATGCATACGTCGATTGACCATGCGCCCAGATGCACAATGCACTTCTTTCTCCAGAATGCGCTCTCTCCCGCCAATTTGTGCACATTCATTGTTTCATAACTTCACTGTGTGAATTGTTTGCATTTGATTGTTATTGTATATCAATTCTCCGTTACATATATTACCAGTAGTACATTTACCGTTATTTCCTATAATTTCTAATCTACAATGTTTGTTACTACAATGTTTGTTAATATTTTCTTCACCTCAAACAGCAAGCAAACAAAGTCTGTTTTTGCAACCATTGAGAATTACAATAGTTCCTCAGTGTATTTGAAAAACTCTTTCCAGCTCTCTCTCTTTCGATAACCACTCAGCGTGAAAGGGGAAAATGTCATGGTCTGATCCAGTGGAAACGTCATAAAATAGGCCTACCTGACTACTTCTTATCACTGCTTGACTTGGACTGAAATAGGTTCCGGTACTCATTTTGGGTGCTGGTACTGTTTATATTTAGGTGCAGGAGCTCCACAATACTTTTGAGCTAATATTATTTTACCCCCTTTTTCTCCCCAATTTCGTGATATCCAATTGCGATCCAATTACGATCTTGTCTCATCGCTGCAACTCCCCAACGTGCTCAGGAGAGGCGAAGGTGGTATTATTTTAGTGGCAAAGCAGAAATGAGGTAAACTCCCAACAGAGCCCCAAGTCCAATCGATATATCCTCTGGCGTGTTGATGTTGATGTTCTCCTTATCTATAGCCAGAATGATTTTGCAGTGCATGGTGATCGAAAAGGTTTCCTGTTATATTCATCAGAGGTGTAGGGAGGGTGAAGTCTGAATCCAATCCAGAGGCTCATCCAGTGTCTGTCTGTCTGTCCCTTCCAGATGATCTCAGCCCAGAAGCAGCTGATTGACAACGCAGACGCTGTGCAGGAGAGGATTGCACAGGTTCAGAGAGAGGGTGAGAGGCGAGGAGAAGGAGGAGATCGATGGACAGATGGAGAAATAGAAAATGAATGTGTAACCAGCCACAGTAATAACAAACCCTGGATCCTGACTTCAGGAAGTCTAGCAATGTGATAATAATAACTTGTATCTATTAACTTAAGTGTTCTACTGAAGTGTGTTGAAGAGCTCCATCTTGTGTGTTTTATTGTGTACCCCTGTCAGAAGAGATATGCTGTATCAAGTGCATTGCCCTATATGGGAGAAAGTAAATAGCTGGTTTTGATTTACCATACTAATAAACATATACCTACCCCAGATGTCGGTCTAGAACATGAGCCTTAAAAGGAGAGAAACTACTCACAAAAGAGCTTGAGACAAAAGGATAGCAATGGAAAAAGTGAATGTGTTTTAATTCCCTGCTCAAGTGTGACATTTAAATTAGCTTAATTATATAATAACATGTTTCAACTTTAATGATATGGATTGTCTTTCTGTTACCTACCGCTAGCCTCAGCTCTCACTGACACGTAATTATGTATCTCTGTCTCATTCTCTGTCCCTGTCTCGTCTCAGGAATGGAGTTTCATGAGGCGCTGCCTAGGCTGGGAGAGAAGGAAGGTCTGAAGGGACGCAAGCAGAGCAAAGCCCTGGAGAGTTTCACCTGGAACATCACTGTACTCAAGGTACTCATGGAGGCACAATACAATAAACTTTGTCACCAAGAGGAAGATGTCTTGGACACAATTATGCTACTGTATATTATATAAACACCCACCCACTCTCTCTCTCTCTCTCTCTCTCTCTCTCTCTCTCTCTCTCTCTCTCTCTCTCTCTCTCTCTCTCTCTCTCTGTCTCTCGCTCTCTGTCTCTCGCTCTCTCCCTCGCTCTCTCTCCCTCCCTCCATCTCTCCCTCTACAGGGTCAGTGTGATCTCCTGCATGGTGCCAAGGCAGACTCTCTGGATGCTCTGAGACAGTTGGCCCTGGCCTGTGAAGCCTGTGGCTTCACCTCTACCACCTCCTCCGGTCCCTCGGACCCCCTCTACACCCCTCACGGCAGGAGGGGCAGCACCCATGGCAATGGACGAATCTGACACACCCAACCTACCAGCGAGAGGGAGGGGGGAGAGAGGGATCGAGTGGAAGAGATGGTGACACCTGCCCAAATCCCAACCCACCAGAGAAAGGGAGGGAGGGGGTGGGGACAGAGAGAGAGATTGAGAAAGATATGACATTTGGAATGGTCTAGAATAGAGCCCAGAGCCTATCCCTTTATCCAGAATAAGACTACTGAAGAATTGTTGCAGTAATTTGACACTTACTTTGTGTTCATCAGTCCTGAGGCTTTTTAACAAAACATGAATGTTCTTACGTTATGTAAAAAACACTTGTGCTTATTTAACTATGTGCACTTGAACATAATATAACTTTCTCAATTTATTTCTGATGGAAAAAGATGGACTAAATGAAAACGTTTTCTCAATGGGGTTTTTCTCCCTAAAAAGGGAATTGTGATTGTGAACACAAAACATTGTTCTGCGGAGAGAAGCTTTTGCTGTGAGGATGAGTGGAAGAGTGATGGTGACTTTTATGTTTAAGTTCCTCTCTCTGTGGACCCTGTATGCTGAACCTAATGTTTGGATTTTGGTCAACTCACCAGTTCTGAGCGCAGTGGTTTCAAGAAACTGTTTTAAGTTCTTCCTAACATTTCAAGCCCAGAGAGTCTATGGAGGAGTCAATTACATTTTCCCAGTGATTCACAACAACAAGCACATGTTCTACTCTGTTAGCCGGGGCTGTCTGCCCTCCTGAAGACTCTCCACCCACATGCATCCACCTAATTTATCCCTCAGAGGAACTGATGTAACGCTGTTGATGAGAGCCCGTCTCGCCGTGGATACAACAGGTGGGCTGTCAGTCAGGGATGGAGTGACAGGTGACCCCCCCCCCCCACCCCGTCCCACCGACACACAGCTACTGTTACAGGAACACAAGACCCCTTCCACCCTCCCTCCGCGCTTTCCCTTCATGCATCCCTCTCTTCCTGCCGAGACCCTCAATGCGTGGAGCCAGTGTCTTGAATGTCTAGCCTCTTTGGCAGACCCCTCACCCCTCCTCACCCCCTCTCCTCGGCCCTGAGAGAACCCACCAGGTATTCTGTCCTTTTCAGTAATGCTAGAGGGGGACATGAGAAGATGAGAGCATGTGTTGGTAGTCCTACATAACATGGCTTAACGCAGCTTCAGACCACTAACTAATACCTGACACCATCTACCAGATGGCTAGGGGCTGACAGGGACTCAGTATCACGATAGTTGACAAAGACAACCTGAAAACAACCTGAAATTTTACCAAGAGGACATGCTGAGTGTCATTAATTGATTGTGTTGAAAAGGCTTGGTTGATTGATAGATGTGTATTTCCCTACACAAAGACATTATTGGCATGGCTGTGTTGCTATGAGGGAATTATAGGGGGCCCTTCCTCTATGTGTTGACTGACAGAATGTTCTGGGTTTGTCCCAGCTTAAAAAACTCACTCAGCAACACTGATGTACTCTGACAAAGAACTACAAAAATGGCGCTACTAGGCGCTATTACTAACCTCGGTGTGTTTTTATGCTTGTCCACTTCTGATGGTGGAGTGTGGGACATTAAATGGGGTATTCATACCGATTGTCATTCTGGGGTTGGAGGTGACGTTGTACCGTCTCTACAGTGACGTTCAACACACACAGCAGTAATGTTGGAGGAATAAAAGAATGCTGCATAAGAAAGGCTATTACCTAAAGGAAAACTCATGCCCCTTATCATAGCACACGTACTAGGCCTAAAGACTCGGCCTCTGCATTAACCCCATATGTACACTTTTGAACAAAACGACAGATGAGTCGTTCCTCGAAAAGAGTTCCTTTTGCATCTCTTTGATATTTTAAGTAGAAATTTTGCACCATAATGAATTTGAAAAGCCTGTTATATTAAATGAAGTGCCCTTTAATATAGACCACATTGAGAATTCAATATCCTTATAATGAATAAAGTGCTAAAGTGCCAAAATTCAGCATTTTGACATGTCCCTCCATGCATCCTCAGTCACTTCTAGGAAGATTTTAACCCACTTAACCCCAACATTTCTCCCAAGTTTTCACCATCATTGTGACGTCCTAGTTATTTTGTTGCTTTGACAAAGTCAATTCTGAAGATTATTATTTATTTTGTGTGGTTAGTGATTAATTTACATCTGTCCCTCATTTAAAGGTCAACCCTGTTACGTGAACTGAACTCTCTTTTTAATATGGTGAAACTATTTCTTAAAAAAAAAAAGTTCAAAAGAAACATTTAACAGATATTGGTTAAATCATAGTGTAAGAGCAGGTGGGCTGGTTCTACTCTTTTTGACCATTTTCTGGTGTTTTGTGGTGGAAAACTGAGCGGGTCGAGCATAACGCGTCAACCCTTTTATCCATAGATAGACAAGCTAGAAATGTTTTAACAATTTAAAGCTTGCATTCACTTGCCCCTCACAATAATCTTCCATTCCCCCTGTCGCAAGGGGATTTATGACTGATTTAAGATGAAATCGTCAACCCTGTTACGGTCAACCCTGTTACTTTATTTGGCACTTAATAGGCACTTACTATAGTAATGTTTGTATTTAAAACCTCTTGAGATGGAACGACCCAGATACAGAATACTAAAATGGCGTGTCTAGCCTAATCAGCTCGACTGGTGTGTTGATGTTTTTTGCTGTATAGAGACTCTACAAATCTTAAATAAAACCTCTGATCTAACAGCACTCTGGTCCAACACCATAGTTCTTTACTTTACTATACTATAGTAACTCTCTGTAAACCTTAAAGGCCATCTTGCAAGTTCAATTTGGTTAAATTTTTCTAATAAATATAGAATAGTCCCCCCTCTATGGTGTGACTTATGCCGCGTTCAAAACAACTAGTGCATTCAAGACAACTGGAAATTCTGGAGAAAAAAAACTAGCTTCATCCAACTCGGAAATCCAAGTCGGACACTCTGGCATCTTTCTAGAGTGCCGACTTTCCGACCTGAAGATCACTAACGTCATGATTTGACCTCGTATTTCAGAGTTTCCAGTTGTCTTGATGGCCCCATTATACCGTCCTTATAGTGATGTGTGTGTGTGTAGGCTACGGCTGCATCCAAAATGGCACTCTCCCTAGTCCCTACATAGTGTATTACTTTAGTAGTGCACTATATAGGACATAGGGTGCCATTGGGATAGATCTTATGTCTGTCTGTGTCTGCTATCTCCTCTGACCGAGCATTCAATCAAATGTTTGTTTTGTCCCGTCGGTGTACACTCTTGTCACTGTATGTTGTCTTTGTAAAAACAAATATAGAAGAGGATTTATTGAAGGTGATGACGAGTGTTTTAAAACCAAAAAATATTATATTAAATGGCCCTAGCTTTTATTTTGAAAAGCTAGTTTGTTTTCTATCTGATTAACCAATGTAACAGTTGTACCCTGACTAAATAAAACAATATTTTACTGACCATTAAATCGCCTCGTCTCCTTTCTTGTCTTCCATATAATCACTATGGAAACGTCACATTGGTTCTCTCTAAAACATAAGCCTTTCTCTTAGAAAAGAAGGATGCATTTTGAAGGTAATGGATCTGAGCCTCAGTTTTGATGGCCAGTAGTAGTTGGGACTAATAGAGGTGTAGTTTGCCAGAACAGCCAGTAAGTGGAGGTGTTTATTAAGAGAACATGGAATAATCCCTAGTAGGCTACTGCACTGAGCGTTTTCCTCAGGGTCACTGCGCTCTCGCATACTTTGGAAGTCCCTAACCTTAACCCCTACCCTAACCTTAACCATAACCCTTACCCTAACCTTAACCCTCACCTTAACCATTTTAAATGTCTACTTCAATGGGGTAGGGAAGGAAAACAACACTCTCCCACTCTGACTATCTCTATCGCTCTCCCCTCTCCCTCTCTCTTGGTCCTGTACACTGGGCGATGTCTCAGGCCTCAGGGGGTTGTGTGCAGCAGATGGGAGGTGATGGAACTCTGTGGTAGTGGAGGAGGAGACATGACAGGCCTGTCAGCTCCTAATGCAGGGGGAACATCTGGCTGCCACTCGCCCCATCACCACCCTTACACACACACACCTTCACTACCATCCCCACAGGGTCCCCAGCAGGGCCCTTTAGCCTGGGGCCACTAGGGGCCCCACAGGGGGCTACACAGGGCCATGGTGGGGCTGGGGCCTCATAGACACACAGCACAGGAGAGAAGATGGGTAGAGTTTATTTTTAAAGACGCCGCCTTATATTTTAAAGTGAAGGAATAGTGAAGCATAACATGTTGAATTATTCCACAGCTTTGAGGTGTTCACTCCTGAGTCGGTCTATGTGCTAATAGTCTATCCTATATGATGAGGTTGTGAAATAGGGAATGACAGAATCTGAATGTTGGTGCAAGGACCTACTGAATAACTGTAGGCTGTCTTGAAGCATTCCCACTGGGCACACCACGTCATTTCAACATGGACATTTGGGTAATACTTGGTTGAGACGTTGATCAATGAGATTTTGACCTTAATTCACCCACTCGAAAAGGACAGCAATACGTTTGTTGAATTCCCAATGTGTTATAACTATGCTTTCAACCATCTAAAAGCACAACAAAGTTCAAATGGCAACACAATGTCTGATATTTTTTATTTATACAACAACTTAATGTGTTATCACTGTGCTTCATCTGATAGCACAACCAAAGGAACTGGATTGCAGTTGAGATTACATTAAAAGTACATAGTGCAAGTCATCAATGCTGTTAGAGATTATGCACAGATTATTATAACAATTGTGAAGATTTCCACAGACCTGGGACCTTTGCATGCTATCTTGAACATGCACACTTTCTATGATTACATAAGAAGACACTTATAGTAACAGTAACCTCAATGTGACCATGGATGTGTTACTCATTTTAAGGTTGAATAAATACTGTTACATTAGTTTGTATGATAGCCTTAACTTTTGGCTATTTACTGTATTACAAAAGTAATATTGAATTGTGTTTGGGTGACAACACAACCAAAACATCATTTAAAAGAGATGTATCTAATGCTTGGATAGTTTCATCAGAGCCACTGGCTGAATCCTATTCTTTGAAGGTAGACTCAGCGATATGACGTAGATGCAGAAAGTAAACAGCATAGTGGGTCAATTTCTGCAACAACTAAGAGCGTTAAAGCGCAAGGCTTTTTGTGCCCTGGCTACCACACTGTGAACAGCGTGAAGCAAAACTGTGCACATGCGCAGATACTGTGTGTGAGTGCAAGAGTGAAGTGTTGCATTCAGACCCCTTGACTTTTTCCACATTTTGTTACGTTACAGCCTTATTCTAACATTTCCTCAGAAATCTACACACAATACCCCATAATGGCAAAGCAAAAGCAGGTTTGGACATTTTTGAAAATTTAGAACACAAAACAATTGACATAAGTATTCAGACCCTTTACTCAGTACTTTGTTGAAGCACCTTTGGCAGCGATTACAGCCTTGAGTCTTCTTGGGTATGACGCTACAAGCTTGGCACACCTGTATTTGGGGAGTTTCTCCCATTCTTCTCTGAAGATCCTCTCAAGCTCTGTCAGGTTGGATGGGGAGTGTCACTACACAGCTATTTTCAGGTCACTCCAGAGATGTTCGATCGGGTTCAAGTCCGGGCTCTGGCTGGGCCACTCAAGGACATTCAGAGACTTGTCCCGAAGCCACTCCTGCATTGTCTTGGCTGTGTGTTTAGGGTCGTTGTCCTGTTGGAAGGTGAATCTTCGCCCCAGTCTGAGGTCCTGAGCGCTCTGGAGCAGGTTTTCATCAAGGATCTCTCTGTACTTTGCTCTGTTCATTTCCCCTCGATCAAATCAAATCAAATTTTATTGGTCACATGCGCCGAATACAACAGGTGCAGACATTACAGTGAAATGCTTACTTACAGCCCTTAACCAACAGTGCATTTATTTTAAACAAAAAAGTAAAACTAAAACAACAACAAAAAAAAGTGTTGAGAAAAAAAAGAGCAGAAGTAAAATAAAGTGACAGTAGGGAGGCTATATATACAGGGGGGTACCGTTGCAGAGTCAATGTGCGGGGGCACCGGCTAGTTGAGGTAGTTGAGGTAATATGTA
The DNA here is from genome assembly GCF_964263955.1 of Coregonus lavaretus. Lineage (NCBI taxonomy): Eukaryota > Metazoa > Chordata > Actinopteri > Salmoniformes > Salmonidae > Coregonus > Coregonus lavaretus. Next base: position 11,279,576 of record NC_139992.1, on the reverse strand, counting down.
CATGTGGGTAGAGTTAAAGTGACTATGCATAAATACTTAACAGAGTAGCAGCAGCGTAAAAAGGATGGGGTGGGGGGGCAGTGCAAATAGTCCGGGTAGCCATGATTAGCTGTTCAGGAGTCTTATGGCTTGGGGGTAGAAGCTGTTGAGAAGTCTTTTGGACCTAGACTTGGCACTCCGGTACCGCTTGCCGTGCGGTAGCAGAGAGAACAGTCTATGACTAGGGTGGCTGGAGTCTTTGACAATTTTGAGGGCCTTCCTCTGACACCGCCTGGTATAGAGGTCCTGGATGGCAGGAAGCTTTGCCCCAGTGATGTACTGGGCCGTACGCACTACCCTCTGTAGTGTCTTGCGGTCGGAGGCCAAGCAGTTGCCATACCAGGCGGTGATGCAACCAGTCAGGATGCTCTCGATGGTGAAGCTGTAGAATTTTTTGAGGATCTGAGGACCCATGCCAAATCTTTTTAGTCTCCTTAGGGGGAATAGGCTTTGTCGTGCCCACTTCACGACTGTCTTGGTGTGTTTGGACCATGATAGTTCGTTGGTGATGTGGACACCAACGAACTTGAAGCTCTCAACCTGTTCCACTACAGCCCCGTCGATGAGAATGGGGGCGTGCTCAGTCCTCTTTTTTTTCCTGTAGTCCACAATCATCTCCTTTGTCTTGGTCACGTTGAGGGAGAGGTTGTTGTCCTGGCACCACACGGCCAGATCTCTGACCTCCTCCCTATAGGCTGTCTCATCGTTGTCGGTGATCAGGCCTACCACTGTTGTGTCGTCGGCAAACTTAATGATGGTGTTGGAGTCGTGCCTGGCCATGCAGTCATGGGTGAACAGAGAGTACAGGAGGGGACTGAGCACGCACCCCTGAGGGGCCCCCGTGTTGAGGATCAGTGTGGCAGATGTGTTGTTACCTACCCTTACCACCTGGGGGCGGCCCGTCAGGAAGTCCAGGATCCAGTTGCAGAGGGAGGTGTTTAGTCCCAGGATCCTTAGCTTAGTGATGAGCTTAGAGGGCACTATGGTGTTGAATGCTGAGCTGTAGTCAATGAATAGCATTCTCACGTAGGTGTTCCTCTTGTCCAGGTGGGAAAGGGCAGTGTGGAGTGCAATAGAGATTGCATCATCTGTGGATCTGTTGGGGCGGTATGCAAATTGGAGTGGGTCTAGGGTTTCTGGGATAATGCTGTTGATGTGAGCCATGACCAGCCTTTCAAAGCACTTCATGGCTACAGACGTCAGTGCTACGGGTCGGTAGTCATTTAGGCAGGTTATCTTAGAGTCCTTGGGCACGGGGACTATGGTGGTCTGCTTGAAACATGTTGGTATTACAGACTCAGTCAGGGACATGTTGAAAATGTCAGTGAAGACACTTGCCAGTTGGTCAGCACATGCTCGGAGTACACGTCCTGGTAATCCGTCTGGCCCTGCGGCCTTGTGAATGTTGACCTGCTTAAAAGTCTTACTCACATCGGCTACGGAGAGCGTGATCACATAGTCATCCGGAACAGCTGGTGCTCTCATGCATGCTTCAGTGTTGCTTGCCTCGAAGCGAGCATAGAAGTGGTTTAGCTCGTCTGGTAGGCTTGTGTCACTGGGCAGCTCGCGGCTGTGCTTCCCTTTGTAGTCTGTAATAGTTTTCAAGCCCTGCCACATCCGACGAGCGTCAGAGCCAGTGTAGTACGATTCAATCTTAGACCTGTATTGACTCTTTGCCTGTTTGATGGTTCGTCGGAGGTCATAGCGGGATTTCTTATAAGCGTCCGGGTTAGAGTCCCGTTCCTTGAAAGCGGCAGCTCTACCCTTTTGCTCAGTGCGGATGTTTCCTGTAATCCATGGCTTCTGGTTGGGGTATGTACGTACGGTCACTGTGGGGACGACATCATCGATGCACTTATTGATGAAGCCAGTGACTGATGTGGTGTACTCCTCAATGCTGTCTGAAGAATCCCGGAACATGTTCCAGTCTGTGCTAGCAAAACAGTCCTGTAGCTTAGCATCTGCGTCATCTGACCACTTTTTTATTAACCGAGTCACTGGTGCTTCCTGCTTTAGTTTTTGCTTATAAGCAGGAATCAGGAGGATAGAGTTATGGTCAGATTTGCCAAATGGAGGGCGAGGGAGAGCTTTGTATGCGTCTCTGTGTGTGGAGTAAAGGTGGTCTAGAGTTTTTTTCCCTCTGGTTGCACATTTAACATGCTGGTAGAAATTAGGTAGAACGGATTTAAGTTTCCCTGCATTAAAGTCCCCGGCCACTAGGAGCGCTGCATCTGGATGAGCGTTTTCCTGTTGATTAATGGCCTTGTACAACTCATTCAGTGCAATCTTAATGCCAGCATTGGTTTGTGGTGGTAAATAGACAGCTATGAAAAATATAGATGAAAACTCTCTTGGTCTACAGCTTATCATAAGATACTCTACCTCAGGCGAGCAAAACCTCGAGACTTCCTTAGTATTTGGTTTTGTGCACCAGCTGTTGTTTACAAATATACACAGACCGCCGCCCCTTGTCTTACCGGAGTCAGCCGTTCTGTCCTGCCGATGTAGCGTATAGCCTGCTAGCTGAATGTTATCATTGTCGTCGTTCAGCCACGACTCGGTGAAACATAATATATTACAGTTTTTAATGTCCCGTTGGTAGGATAACCGTAATCTTAAATCGTCCACTTTATTTTCAAAAGATTGAACGTTGGCTAATAGGATTGATGGAAGAGGCAGTTTACTCGCTCGCCGTCGGATCCTTACAAGGCACCCCGATCTGCGTCCACAATATCTCCGTCTCTTCTTCACGCGAATGACAGGGATTTGGGCCTTGTCGGGTGTCTGTATGATATCCTTCGCGGCCGCCTCGTTGAAGAAAAAATCTTCGTCCAATACGAGGTGAGTAATCGCTGTCCTGATATCCAGAAGCTATTTTTGGTTATAAGAGACGATGGCAGAAACATTATGTACAAAATAAATTACAAATAACGCGGAAAAACACACATAATAGTACAATTGGTTAGAGGGCTGTAAAACGGCAGTCATCTTCTCCGGCGCTGTTATATACAGGAAGTCCCTGCCGTTGAAAAACGTCCCCACAGCATGATGCTGCCACCACCATGTTTCACCATAGGGATGGTGCCAGGTTTCCTCAAGACGTGACGCTTAGCATTCAGGCCAAAGAGTTCAATCTTGGTTTCATCAGACCAGAGGATCTTGTTTCTCATGGTCTGAGAGTCCTTAAGGTGCCTTTTTGGTAAACTCCAAGCGGGCTGTTGTGCCTTTTACTGAGGAGTGACTTCTGTCTGTCCACTCTACCATAAAGGCCTGATTGGTGGAGTGCTGCAGAGATGGTTGTCCTTCTGGAAGGTTCTCCCATCTCCACAGAGGAACTCTGGAGCTGTCAGAGTGACCATTGGGTTCTTGGTCACCTCCCTGACCAAGGCCGTTCTCCCCCGATTGCTCAGTTTTGCCGGGCGGCTAGCTTGGTGGTTCCAAACTTCTTCCATTTAAGAATGATGGAGGCCACTGTGTTCTTGGGGACCTTCAATGCTGCAGACATTTTTTGGTACCCTTCCCCAGATCTGTGCCTCGACACAATCCTGTCTCGGAGCTCTACGGACAATTCCTTCGACCTCATGGCTTGGTTTTTGCTCTGACATGCACTGTCTACTGTGGGACCTTATATAGACATGTGTGTGCATTTCCAAATCATGTCCAATCAATTGGATTTACCATAGGTGGACTCCAATCAAGTTGTAGAAACATCTCAAGGATGATCAATGGAAACAGGATGCACCTGAGCTCAATTTCGAGTCTCATAGCAAAGGGTCTGAATATTTATATAAATAAGGTATTTCTGTTTTATTTTTAATAAATTTGCAAACATTTCTAAAAACCTCTTTTCACTTTGTCATTATGGGGTATTGTGTGTAAATTGATGAGGATTTTTAAAAATGTTATCCATTTTAGAATAAGACTGTAACGTAACAAAATGTGGAAAAGGGAAGGAGTCTGAATAATTTACGAATGCACTGTACATCCCCTTCAAATGATATTTGGTTGCGTTGACAACCAAACATAATTCAATATCCAGTTAGTCTACAAATTAATAATAGATATGTTGGATTCACGTCTCCCTCTCAACCAAAAATCTAAGTTAAGTAATAGGACTAAATCTAACTTTATTTAAAGTGCATTTAAAATTGGATTAGATTAGATTTAGTCCTATTCTTTAACTGATCGTGAATCCAACATATGATTAACTTGGAGCTTAAATTAGAAAATCAACCAAAGCTTGAAACCCTATGCCTATATGTATTGTCCATGTATTTTCCATGCTATATAGGCCTAAATAGTATAATTGTTGATATATGACTTATAAAGTATGGTTACATTTCATTTGCTCTGTTAAACCTACACTTTGGAATGACTTTGATAGCAACAGTGAATCTATTTCGTTATTAAGACATCTCTCAATAATCATTCTCATGACAGCACATTGGAAGTAGTCAATGACAGATTTCAAAGCTGGGCTGGGCTTGGTTAAAACCATTGATGGGAGACCAAATGGATAGCTGTAGATAGAACAACTTTCCAGGAGGTGCTGCCCAGCCGATTGTTTTTTTCTGATCACGGATATAATTTGAAGATCTGACATTGTTTCAATGGTACAAATTCAACATATTTTATACAATATTTGTCTATGTTGAAAATTGGTTGAAATGTAACCTTTAAAACAACAGTTTAAGTTGATTACTTTTTTCAAATCCAATGTTTTTTCCATGTAGATTCCACGTCACAATATGTTGACAAATGACGTTGAAACAGCGTTAATTCAACCAGTTTGTGCCCGGTGTGTTGATATCTGCATTCTCGCTTCATCAAACGTTACAAGGCGCTAACAACTAACTACCAACCAATGAAAACACTACCCATTATTCTAGTTGGGCAGTGCAGCAAGCTATTGGCATGAAAAGACGAAGCAAGCCGTTTAAGCGCTTAACGCACGCGAGGCTGGAGCTCCGCGTCACACACAGCGCTAGAGCCCCCGTTTATTTTAGCTTGCCTCGTGCCTCCGAGGAGAGAGAACCACTTGTAGTTTAATTACAGGCTTCCAGAAGAAGCAATTTCACCGTGATTGAGGTAAGGAAAAAAGATGACCCCTTAAAGGTCTGTAAATTGCATCTTATTTGTCCCTCTTTTAACTACAACAAAAGACACGTTGACAATAGCGCCGCATGTTCCCCCATAGAGAGCGCGCGATGACCAATTACCAGATCCATTATCTGGGCTGTATTAAGGCATTGAGGAGTGACGCGGCAGCATTTGATTGCAAAAGTTTCTCAGATAAAGTTTCCTTCAAAGCGAGGGTTTTACAGGCTATTGAACCTTGATGTTAATTAACTTAATATCTCTCTCCATCCTGCTTTACCTCTAGTCAGTCTTCCCTGACAGTTTCTCTCTCCATTTTTAATCTGTCTACTTCTTTTTCTTCTAAAATATGAATGTCAATAATAACACTTTTATTGTTATTATTATTATATCCTCCCTCACACTAGATAGTACTATAGCTGGACAGATTTATCACAGCATCTCCACTGTCTGATAGACTCCACAAAGCACCTCGTCCTGACCCCTGACCCCTGTGTCCGCTACCTGAGCTCCTCTCCAGTCTAATCTGAATAATGACATTATCCATCTACCTGGGGATGTAGGCTATGCCACACAGTGAGTGACAAAGACAAGTCCTCATTTCAATCCCAAATCATATTCTATTGTGTGAGGAGGCAGAATGAGCGTTGGGGAGTGAGCCGTCTTAGTAATTGCCAGTGAGGATGAGTTTTGCATCTCCCTGACCCCTCCCCTTCCTAGGTGCGTGGACCGCATCCCCACTGACTGTAGGATACCTGTGCAATCAGACGCCACACAGAGGTATTGTATCATAATCACTCTCAGTCACATGCTCTGCCCAGCTCTCTCTCTCTCCTCTGCTTTTCTCCTCTCCTTCATTATCTCTCTCTCTCTCTCTCTCCATCCCTCCCCTCCCCATCAAACGTGTTTTCTCTTTTCTTTCATCAGCTACTCTCACTGTCATCTCTTCTTCCAAGTTGCTGTTGTCTGTTATCTGTATCTCTGTGATAATTCTGTTGAAAGTGTTTTTCTTCTCCCAGGTGTTACTTTAGATGTTTTAAACTGCAATATGGAACTTTTTGGGCGACGCTTCCAAATTCACACATAAAGCAAGTCTAAGAAGCAGTAGATCTGTTCTATGTGCACTATTTCTATGCTTCCCCTCAATCATTGTACGTACACCAGCTCCAAACAGCTGAAAATACAATATTTTTGGTTATGGAAAATATATTTAACGGCGGTTTAGATTGTACAATGATTCTCTACACTATACTTGCTTATTTTGTCACATAAACTGACATTAGAATTTTAGCAACCAGGAAATGGCGGAGCGATTTCTGCATTGTGCGTCTTTAAGATGGTGGAACTGTCAAATGGAATACCTTATCTCTTTATGTTTTTTTTCTCTCTCTCCCCCTGGCATCTCTCTTTCTCTCTCCATCCCTCTCTCTCCATCTCTATGTATTGAGGAGATGGGTAGTGGTTGTTGTTAATGGCCCGTGCTGCTTTAATTGCGTCGTAAATGTTGCAAACAGGGTTCCGACTGTGCGCTTAATGAACAGGTACCACTCCATGATTATGGCAATCTTAGCCCCCTCAGGCCCCATACTATACCACACACACACTGTCCCTGGTCCCATAAAAGTACAGACAAAGGCAATTTGAGCGGGGCCTCTGCAGGATACTGGTAAATTAAAGGGAGAGAAAACAAAGGAAGATGACGGGTCCCCCTGGAGTCATTGTGAAAGATGAGCTGGGGAAATGATTGCTGGTTAGTTTATCTGGCAGCAAATCTTCAATTTGCGTGTGTGTGTCTAACTTGTCACATCTCATCACACGTGTCATCATCAAGTCTGTGTCTTCATATTTAAACTTCCTTTTCCTCCTTCTCTAATTTTTTGTGAGTTCTTCATTCTGTTTTTTGGGGTCATTCTATCCTTCAGATTATTCAGTCTCCGTCCCACTGCTCCTCCTCTCCTCCTCTCTCCCTCCATCTGGTGTGTCTTGTCTATCCTGAGGCAGGAGTCAGAAATGCTTTCTTTACAGACTGTCGACGCTGACACAAGATGACAGCTACTGCTCACATACATTTGCATTCCCATTCACACACACTTGCACTTGCACGTCACACACACATTTATACTATTTTTAAAGAGGGTCTTTCTAATCTAAACCAAAGAACTTCTCCAGAATTCTACCGGAGTAGGAGGGGCCCTCAGCTTGTGTAGGGGGATTGGATAGGGGTACAGTATGGAGGAAGGTGGCAGGGGCATGGAAGCAGGACACAGTCTAGTAGTAAGAGGGGAGAGAGACAGAAAAAGACTGCAGGCAAGGCAGTTGGACTTGGAGCCGCCTTGCCCTGGGTAGACAGACATGCCCACTGCTCTGCTCTGATCTGTTTTGCTCTGTTCTGCTCGGGTTGGATACATATCTGGCCATTTGTTTAAACATGTGCCAATTCCTGAATAATGTGCTCAGCCAGCCAGTCTCACAGGCAGGCAGACCCAGGCCCATGTAGCAGCCTACACCGAGGGAGAGCGAGAGAGAGAGGGAGAGAGACCTGGCCTCTGCCAGATGCCCTCCTGAAATTACCAGGACCCCTCCAAGGGGCGTCGGGCTTCCCTGGCTCGCCCGTCCCGAAGGACGCAATCAGAGTGTCCCACTGACCGTCTGAAAGGGCGGGAGAGGGGTGATGGGGTCTGGTCTGTATGAGCCTGGGCTTTGACATGGCCAGGCAGTGGGCTAATTCATTAACACAGGCTCCTAATATAAACAGCCATTCATTTCAGCCTCTGACAGTGGACTCCTTCTGGACAATGTGAAGCGCCCAAATATATAACTGCCATACTGATGTGTCTGTGTGTGTGTGAGCGGGAGAGGGGAATCTAATGTTTTTGTGTATGAGGTCTCAGAGAGGTGAGGAACAGAGAAGCTAAGCAGAGGTTTTCACCAAGTCTAACACATTTTGTAGAAAAGCTGGGATTTACTTCGTAGTGAAATGTACTGTTTGTTAGAGTATTTTCTGCTGTAACTCTGGATTAGAAAGACAACATGGATAAAGGGACATTGTTAGATGGCTATAATACAGACAGATATATACGAACACACACACACACACACACAGACAGACAGCTAGCTATCTCCTCTAGTCTCCCTGCTGTGCTCACATCGATCTTCCCACCTTTCATCTTGATCTCCATTACTCTGCACACCTCCTCACCACAGAGAGAGAGAGAGATAAGAAGAAGTGAGTGATCGTCAGAATGGTAATAGATAGGTGCGCTTACACAGATAGATTAACTCAGTGTCTGCATTTAAACCATGTCATTAAAAACAGACACTTGTGATACACGACAGCAATATGACTTTTCTCTCCTATACACCATTATTTTGTCATTAAAGTTTGCAACAGAAAAGTGTGTTATCCCATTGAGCTAAAACCTTGGCAAAGTCTCAGCCAAAGCTAGTTCACCAAACCCCCTCTGCTAAACTTGTGTGTGTGCTGTATGGGAATATTTGATGTAACACAGAGCATGTTCCTTCACCAGTGAGTGTGCACCAAAAGGACTACTCAAGTGTCTCCCTGGATTGGTGCACTTATGCCAGTAGGAAACTGTGTGACTATGTATATGTGTGTGTGTGTGAGTAAGCTTGTGCAGCGTTGTATGCATAATGTAAGAGGTATTTAATGAAAACTAAATGTGAACTTGCAAGTGGAGAGCTAAATAAGGTCTCCAAAAAATATTTATAGTGGATGTGGTTGTGGGCAGCAGGTAGCCTAGCGGTTAATAGAATTAGGCCAGTAGCTGAAAGGTTGCTGGTTCGAATCACCGAGCTGACTAGGTGAAAAATCTGCTGATGTGCTGTTGAGCAAGGCATTTAACCCTAATTGCTCCTGTAAGTCGCTGTGGATAAGAGCGTCTACTGAAATGTAAACACTCAGTTTGTGCTGCGTGCTGCCACAAGTGTTCAGTGACTGGTTTGAAGTGATAAAACCCTTGTAAGGTTAAATCTTTCTACATATACTGCTTTCACGTAGGATTTACGGTATTTTGCCTGTAAAAGTTTTTGGGCAATGTTTATATGACCTCCTTACAAACAGGCCTATTTTTACCACATTCTTGCCTGCATACAGTGAGGGGAAAAAAGTATTTGATCCCATGCTGATTTTGTACGTTTGCCCACTGACAAAGACATGATCAGTCTATAATTTTAATGGTAGGTTTATTTGAACAGTGAGAGACAGAATAACAACAACAAAATCCAGAAAAACGCATGTCAAAAATGTTGTAAATTGATTTGCATTTTAATGAGGGAAATAAGTATTTGACCCCCTCTCAATCAGAAAGATTTCTGGCTCCCAGGTGTCTTTTATACAGGTAACGAGCTGAGATTAGGAGCACACTCTTAAAGGGAGTGCTCCTAATCTCAGCTTGTTACCTGTATAAAAGACACCAGTCCACAGAAGCAATCAATCAATCAGATTCCAAACTCTCCACCATGGCTAGACCAAAGAGCTCTCCAAGGATGTCAGGGACAAGATTGTAGACCTACACAAGGCTGGAATGGGCTACAAGACCATCGCCAAGCAGCTTGGTGAGAAGGTGACAACAGTTGGTGCAATTATTCGCAAATGGAAGAAACACAAAATAACTGTCAATCTCCCTCGGCCTGGGGCTCCATGCAAGATCTCACCTTTTGGAGTTGCAATGATGTTGCAATCATGAGAACGGTGAGGAATCAGCCCAGAACTACACGGGAGGATCTTGTCAATTATCTAAAGGCAGCTGGGACCATTAGTCACCAAGAAAACAATTGGTAACACACTATGCCGTGAAGGACTGAAATCCTGCAGCGCCCGCAAGGTCTCCCTGCTCAAGAAAGCACATATACAGGCCCGTCTGAAGTTTGCCAAAGAACATCTGAATGCTTCAGAGGAGAACTGGGTGAAAGTGTTGTGGTCAGATCAGAATCGAGCTCTTTGGCATCAACTCAACTCGCCGTGTTTGGAGGAGGAGGAATGCTGCCTATGACCCCAAGAACACCATCCCCACCATCAAACATGGAGGTGGAAACATTATGCTTTGGGGGTGTTTTTCTGCTAAGGGGACAGGACAACTTCACCGCATCAAAGGGACGATAGACGGGGCCATGTACCGTCAAATCTTGGGTGAGAACGTCCTTCCCTCAGCCAGGGCATTGCAAATGGGTCCTGAATGAGTATTCCAGCATGACAATGACCCAAAACACACGGCCAAGGCAACAAAGGAGTGGCTCAAGAAGAAGCACATTAAGGTCCTGGAGTGGCCTAGCCAGTCTCCAGACCTTAATCCCATAGAAAATCTGTGGAGGGAGCTGAAGGTTCGAGTTGCCAAGCGTCAGGCTCGAAACCTTAATGACTTGGAGAAGATCTGCAAAGAGGAGTGGGACAAAATCCCTCCTGAGATGTGTGCAAACCTGGTGGCCAACTACAAGAAACGTCTGACCTCTGTGATTGCCAACAAGGGTTTTGCCACCAAGTACTAAGTCATGTTTTGCAGAGGGGTCAAATACTTATTTCCCTCATTAAAATGCAAATCAATTTACAACATTTTTGACATGCGTTTTTCTGGATTTTTTTGTTGTTATTCTGTCTCTCACTGTTCAAATAAACCTACCATTAAAATTATAGACTGATCATGTCTGTCAGTGGGCAAACGTACAAAATCAGCAGGGGATCAAATACTTTTTTCCCTCACTGTACACCTATTATCCCTCCCGTGCTGGGGAGGAGTGGTAGTAGTGGTGTGCAGATGCATCTACACTGAACAAAAATATAAACGCAACATGCAACAATTTCTACGATTTTACTGAGTTACAGTTCATATAAGGAAATAAATTCATTAGACCCTAATTTATGGATTTCACATGACTGGGAATACAGATATACATCTGTTGGTCACAGATACTTAAAAAAAAAAAAAGTAGGGCCGTGGATCAGAAAACCAGTCAGTATCTGGTGTGACCACCATTTGCCTCATGCAGCGCGACACATCTCCTTCGCATGGAGTTGATCAGGCTGTTATTTTTGGCCTATGGAATGTTGTCCCACTCCTCTTCAATGGCTGTGCGAAGTTGCTGGATATTGGCGGAACACGCTGTCGATCCAGAGCATCCCAAACGTGCACAATGGGTGACATTTGTGGTGAGTATGCAGGCCATGGAAGAACTGGAAAATGTTCCGCTTCCAGGAACTGTGTACAGATCCTTGCGACATGGGGCCGTGCATTATCAAGCTGAAACATGAGGTGATGGCGGTGGATGAATGGCGGGACAATGGGCCTCGGGATCTCGTCACGGTATCTTTGAGCATTCAAATTGCCATCGATAAAATGCAATTGTGTTCGTTGCCCGTAGCTTATGCCTGCCCATACCATAACCCCACCGCCACCATGGAGCACTCTGTTCACAATGTTGACATCAGAAAACCGCTTGCCCACACGACACCATACACTCTGTCTGCCATCTGCCAATCACAGTTGAAACCGGGATTAATCCGTGAAGAGCACACTTCTCCAGCGTGCCAGTGGCCATCGAAGGTGAACATTTGCCTACTGAAGTTGGTTATGACGCCGAACTGCAGTCCGGTCAAGACACTAGTGAGGACGACGAGCATGCAGATGAGCTTCCCTGAGATGGTTTCTGACAGTTTGTGCAGAAATTATTTCGGTTGTGGAAACCCACTGTTTCATCAGCTGTCCAGGTGACTGGTCTCAGACGATCTCGCAGGTGAAGAAACCGAATGTGGCGGTCCTGGACTGGCGTGGTTACACATGGTCTGCGGTTGTGAGGCCGGTTGGACTTACTGCCAAGTTCTCTAAAATGACATTGGAGGAGGCTTATGGTAGAGAAATGAACATTACCTTCTCTTGCAACAGCTCTGGTGGACATTCCTGCAGTCAGCATGCCAATTGCACACTACCTCAAAACTTGAGACATCTGTGGCATTGTGTTGTGCGACAAAACTGCCCATTTTACAGTGGCCTTTTATTGTCACCAGCACAAGGTGAACCTGTGTAATGAACATGCTGTTTAATCAGCTTTTTGATATGCCACACCTGTCAGGTGGATGGATTATCTTGGCAAAGGCAAAAAGGCTCACTAACAGGGATGTAAACACATTTGTGCACAACATTTTAGAGAAGTAAGCTTTTTGTGAATATGGAACATTTCTGGGATCTTTTATTTCAGCTCATGAAACATGGGACCAACACTTTACATGTTGCGTTTATATTTTTGTTCAGTATATTTTATTAAATCCATTGAATATACACCATAAAAAAGAAATCCATTATTCATTCGATCAGGCAGGTCCTAAGAACCATTCTAAGACTAATAACATGTATTTTCAAAACAATAGAATAGCATATTATGAGTTGAATTATGTTATGTCCAAATTAATGAAATCAATAGTTCATTATTTTGTTCATTAAACCGACAAGACACACCTACCCCATCACAGTCAACACATATATTGTGTAGGAAAAATATAATGGAATATAACAGAATAAAATACAAATAATATTTTTCCCACACAACTTGTGTCATGGGAACATGTGGATCCGCTGTCATAAAAAACGTAAAATTGTGAAACAGAGCCCAAGCCCATGCTTTTTTTGACCCACGTTTTATCTCTTTCCTACTCCACTTCGTTAGGGAGCAGGTGTAGGGTCTTACATTGAGAGTATCTTCATCTTGATACTGATAGAAAATAATAGCAATAATATTTTCAAAAGCATGTGAGTATCTTGTTCATATTTCAAAACCTCCGCGGGCTTTTAGAATAGCCTATACGTGATTGAGCAAAATAATAGCCCTACACTTGATTTCGGCTACATTATTGCATGCTAAATGTTTCTTATCAGTGATAGATGAGCAAACGAATAGATGAGCTATACCCCCTCTACTTATTTGCCCAGCCAGAAACCAATTAACTAAATTGCCTATAAAGACAAAGATTCAGTTAAACAAAATTACATTGATACAAGTCAGTGAAGTCACAGGCTTTTTTGGTCGGGAGTAGACCTAGGCTACTAAGCGACTGCGAGTGAAGAGCAAAATAATCCACTTGTTAAACATGCTGTCAAAATGTTCTAAGAAATTAGCAAACTAGACAACATGATCACGAGCAGCACTCACCTCAACGTACCTAACATTTCCCCAGCCTAATTGTAGCCTAACAAATATGCAAACGGAGATTCAGTGAAAAAAAATCTGACATTTTTTGATTTATCAAGAAGAGTCCCCATGCTTGTCTCAAAGCAGCACATTGGCGCTGTCCCAATCAAAACGGTGCTGAAATGATCATCTAGTTGACCTCATGCGGGTAGGCTATTGCTTCAAATTTATTACAACATTTGGATGACTTTGGGAGTTTCAGTAAGCAACAGTTTGATGCCTTCAATAGCATTAGCCTACTTTATTCCAATATGTTCATCATTCAGTGATATTTATTACCACAGTAAATATTTATGGTTCCATCCAGTTGTGGTTAAGAAAACTGCATGCTTAGTGGTCGGCTATGCGAAGAGATGGGCAAAGTGACATGCCTTGCAAAGTTGAGAACTGCCAGGAGGATGGTAAACGGGCGCTGCCTAGCAACCATCAAGAGTTTCAGAGCGTAGTGCATGCAAATGGTGCCTCAGCATTATGGCTACGTTTCATACTAAGCTGTAGGCAGAACTTTACCAAATTATTACTAGGTCATTAGGCGGAAATAAAAGTTTGGGCTATGATACCCACAATAAATTGCTTGCTGTTTGGGGTTTTAGGCTGGGTTTCTGAATAGCACTATGTGACATCTGCTGATGTAAAAAGGGCTTTATCAATACATTTGATTGATTAAATAACTTTCAGATATAAAGAAAAGGCAGAAAAAAGTTTGCAGTATGGTAAAGTTGGCAGAAAAACGTCTTAGTACTGTTTTATGTTATGTATCTGCCAGTTCTGACTGCATTATTTGCACTGTGAATTCAAAGATGGCTGCCATAGCCATTTCTGGTGCTAAGAGGGCATGTCCCTTTTAATTAAGAAAGGGTAGCATTTGGGGAAATGTTTGATGTATAGGTTACTGCCATAATAAAGGAAACACCAACATAAAGTTTCTTAATAGGGCGTTGGGCCACCACGAGCCAGAACGGCTTCAATGCACCTTGGCATAGATTGTACAAGTGTCTGGAACTCTATTGAAGGGATGCGACACCATTCTTCGACAACAAATTCCATCATTTGGTGGAAAACTCTGACTCAGGCGCAGCTCCAGAATCTCCCATTAGTGTTCAATTGGGTTGAGATCTGGCGAATGAGACTGCAATGGTGACTGAGACAGCCATGTATGGAAGGCCAAAAGGTTCAAATCGTCTTACCCGGAAGACATCTTAACACTTGTAATTATCATTTTTCAAGTGTCAAATGTCATTTTCTTTACATGTGTTTTTTTCACTTGTCCAGTGTGCGTTTACAGGTGATTTGAACGCTTGTAAAGATCATTTTTCACTTGCTTTTATCAAGTGTCAAAAGTTTACAGGTGAGCATTTACAGGTGATTAGAACGCTTGTTATGGTCATTTTTACATGTGTTCATTACACCTGTTTAGTGTGCATTTACCAGGGGGTGCAACTACAGCCATCCAGCTCCCTTCCCCAGCGATATGGGGGAGAGGGCCAGAGAGGGCTGAGGCTGACCAAGGGAGGGGGGCCCGACCCCCGGAGAGGGGTGCCTACCCCAGCCCATAGCCACCAGGGGGCAGCAGTTCATCCAGCCAGCTCCCTGCAGCAGGGAGATGAGGGGAGAGGGCTGAGGTTGACCAAGGTAGGGGGGGCCGACCCCCAGAGAGGGGGGCCGACCCCCGCCCACGGCAACCAGGGGGCGCCAATACGGCCACCCAGTTCCCTCCACCAGGGAGGTTGCCTGACCCCCGCCAGCGGCCACCAGGGGGTAGCTACTACATCCAGCCAACTCAGGGAAAGGGAGCCAATCCCCGGAGAGGGTGCCCAATTTCCGCCTGCTGCCAAGGCTGCAAGGGGGCGCCACTCCATCCAGCCTGCACTAGGGAGATCGGGGGAGAGTGCCAGAGCGGGATGAGGCCTACCCAGGGAGAGGGGGGACGACCCTCTGCCCCCGACCACCAGGTGGCACCACTACATCCACGATGCTCTCTGCACCAGGAAGAGGGGGGAGACTGTGGAGACTGCCAGAGAGGGATGGGCCAACCCAGTGAGGGGGTCTGACCACCGGAGAGGGCCCGACCTCTGCCCGTGGCCACCAGGGGGCGACACTAAATACACCCAGAGAGGGCTGGGGTCAGCCCAGAGAGCAGGAGCTGACCTCTGGACATGGGGGTGCCGACACCCACCCGCACTATCAGGATGTACATCACAGTGACATGGTGGATATAATAGGTGTTATGGTCTAGTGGTTACACAGTACAGAACACCTAGCAGCTATAAGCTAAAGGATATAATATAACTAAAGCTGCCTGTGCTTCCTGTGTCCTCTGACCTCTGTCTAAGTGGGCTTGAATTGGAGGGCTGTCATAAAGAGCCACTTCATCTAGACAGCTCCCTGCCCCAAGTAGATGGGGGGGAGAGTGATTTAAAAAAAAATGCCTTTATGTATTGAAAAAAAACACAAAGGCTTCATAATTCATAAAGGTCTTGTCAAATGACTGATATTATCTCATAGAAGAAAACGTAAAGGATCTCCTAAACCCGTCTTAATCTCAGACCTTATTTCAGCATTTTGTCATGTTATTTTTCTACCATTATTACTGTACATTTTAGTAATTTAGCAGACGCTCTGGTAATATTTTGGTAAATACATATACTGTAACACACATCTCTGGGCTATCTTTTAGCATTTTCCTCACAGTAACAGACATTTTCAGCCTTTGTTGGTGTTATTACACCAATATCGATTCCTAGGGTACCATGTGATAATAAAACACATCCCAAAACTGCCCATTCTGTCTCAATATACCCCAAAATGCATACAGGTAAGACCAGCTCACTTTACATTTTACATTGAAGTAATTTAGCAGACACTCTTATCCAGAGTGACTTAACAGTAGTGAGTGCATACATTTTCATACTTTACATGTTCCATTTATAGTTTTGTTCAGTGGCTTGCGAAAGTATTACAACAATATAGATTGTTTTGAGGTTTGTATCATTTTATTTACACAACATACCTACCACTTTGAAGATGCAAAGTCAATACTTTGTAGAGCCACCTTTTGCAGCAATTACAGCTGCAAGTCTCTTGGGGTATGTCTCTATAAGCTTGGCACATCTAGCCACTGGGATTTTTGCCCATTCTTCAAGACAAAACTGCTCCAGCTCCTTCAAGTTGGATGGGTTCCGCTGGTGTACAGCAATCTTTAAGTCATACCACAGATTATCAATTGGATTGAGGTCTGGGCTTTGACTAGGCCATTCCAAGACCACTTAAACCATTCAAGTGTTGCTTTAGCAGTATGCTTAGGGTCATTGTCCTGTTGGAAGGTGAACCTCCGTCCCAGTCTCAAATCTCTGGAAGACTGAAACAGGTTTCCCTCAAGAATTTCCCTGTATTTAGCGCCATCCATCATTCTTTCAATTCTGACCAGTTTCCCAGTCCCTGCTGATGGAAAAACATCCCCACAGCATAATGCTGCCACCACCATGCTTCACTGTGGGGATGGTGTTCTTAGGGTGATGAGAGGTGTTGGGTTTGCGCCAGACATAGCGTTTTCCTTGATGGCCAAAAAGCTCAAATTTAGTCTCATCTGACCAGAGTACCTTCTTCCATATGTTTGGGGAGTCTCCCACATGCCTTTTGGTGAACTCCAAACGTGTTTGCTTATTTTTTTTCTTTAAGCAATGGCTTTTTTTCTGGTCACTCTTCCGTAAATCCCAGCTCTGTGGAGTGTACGGCTTAAAGTGGTCCTATGGACAGATACTCCAATCTCCGCTGTGGAGCTTTGCAGCTCCTTCAGGGTTATCTTTGGTCTCTGTTGCCTCTCTGATTAATGCCCTCCTTGCCTGGTCCGTGAGTTTTGGTGGGCGGCCCTCTCTTGGCAGGTTTGTTGTGGTGCCATATTCTTTCAATTTTTTAATAATGGATTTAATGGTGCTCCGTGGGATGTTAAAAGTTTCAGATATTTTTTTATAACCCAACCCTGATATGTACTTCTCCACAACTTTGTCCCTGATCTGTTTGGAGAGCTCCTTGGTCTTCATGGTGCCGCTTGCTTGGTGGTGCCCCTTGCTTAGTGGTGACTCTGGGGCCTTCCAGAACAGGTGTATATATAGTGAGATCATGTGACACTTAGATTGCACACAGGTGGACTTTATTTAACTAAATATGTGACTTCTGAAGGTAATTGGTTGCACCATATCTTATTTAGGGGCTGCATAGCAAAGGGAGTGAAAACATATGCATTCACCACTTTTCCGTTATTTATTATTTATACTTTTTTGAAAAAAGTTATTTTTTTCATTTCACTTCACCAATTTGGACTATTTTGTGTATGTCCATTACATGAAATCCAAATAAAAATCAATTTAAATTACAGGTTGTAATGCAAGAAAATAGAAAAAACACCAAGGGGGATGAATACTTTTGCAATATTGTTGATATTCAGACAATATAAATGAATGTTATCAGGGAACAATCTTTGCAAAATAAGGCAATTGATATGTTATTAACTTGAGGTATGAAATGGAATGTTAATGACATCTCCATGGGTCAACCTTGGGGGGTCAAAAGTCATACAGTACCTGTATGCATTTTGGGGTATATTGATGTACTGCTGCCCCCTGGTGTCCATGGGCTGGGGTAGGCACCCCTCTCCGGGGGTCGGGCCCCACTCCCTGGATCAGCCTCAGGCCTCTCTGGCCCTCTCCTCCATATCGCTGGGGAAGGGAGCTGGCTGGCTGTAGTTGCGTCCCCTGGTGGCCTTGGCCAGCGGTGGGGGGGTCGCCCCCCCTTCAGGGCGTCAGCCCCGGTCCCCGGGGGTCAGCCAACCCAGACTCTGGAGCGAGACTCTAGACAGAATCTCTGGGATAGAGCGTTCTCATCACCTGTAAATGCACACTAAACAGGTGTAATGAACGTGTAAAAATGATCATAACAAGTGTTGTAATCACCTGTAATGCACACTAAACAGGTGAAAAAATCTAATGTACAAAAAATTACATTTTACATTTTGAATAAAGCAAGTGAAAAATGATCATTACAAGCGTTCAATTCACCTGTAAACGCACACTGGACAAGAGGGGAAAAAAACACATGTAAAGAAAATGACATTTGACACTTGAAAAATGATAATTACAAGTGTTAAGATGTCTTCCGGGTAAGAGGATTTGAACCCTTTGGCCTTCCATGGCATATGGTTTACAATCAATCAATCAATCAAATTGTATTTATAAAGCCCTTTTTACATCAGCAGATGTCACAAAGTGCTATACAGAAACCCAGCCTAAAACCCCAAACAGCAAGCAATGCAGATGTAGGAGCACGGTGGCTAGGAAAAACTCCCTAGAAAGGCAGAAACCTAGAGAGGAACCAGGCTCTGAGGGGTGAGATACTATGTTTACCTCGTTTTCATGCTCATCATACCACTCCGTGACGAGACGCTTGTGTCTCTGCCCTAACAATGCGATTCGTTGTCCACAGAGTGGAACGGCGTGCTGTCAAGCTCCCGCCTATTCCACTCTTTGGATTGGTGGATACATCTCGTTATTTGAATACTTTTTTGAATATTCGATGAAGGGTGTTGACGTCAACCACCTGTATTCAATGGAGAGTGAGATACTATGCTAGCCTCATGAATATGCATAGACCGTCTCTAATTTCAACAGGGACAACTCCCAATATAAAGTGTTTTTTTCTCAAAGTTACCGGGATGTGACGTGCCTCACACTTATATCAGTGCACTCATATCAACCTAAGCATTATGAAACTTATATTAGATCAAATAAGCCTTGCGTATCAAAATAGAAATTCATTTTAATCTTGACTAATTCGACACTCTCATTGCCCCCATACAAAAACTCCTCACTTGCTTAGTTATGAATGATCTGCTTAATGTGGACAGGTTTTTGGCAGAGTAAACCCTCTTGCTTTGCCTCTTCCTCTCTGTGTAATCCTGGGACTGAGGGTTGAAGGTAATATAAATTATTTAGCAGCCTAGGAATCGGCATTAATTCAATATAAATAGCAACTTTTTGGGGACTTAACTCACCCTTCAAAGGTGTAGGGTTTCTGTTGGTTTTGATGATTCCATGAACATCGAGCCATCTAAGGAAATCTCAACAAGACCCGATGGATTTCCCTTGCTACTATAATCCGGTGAGATCTATCCTGTTAACTTAACTTTCAGCCCTGCCTTTTTGGACTTCATATCACTTTGTCTGTTTTGTTTTGGTTGCTCTCATTGACTCAAACTAAGTTACAATTTAAAAGTTCAAATAAATACTGTATTAATGAGAGCAACCAAAACAAAACAGACAAAGTGATATCAAGATTGAGATCTAAGCTTATTGTTATAGTGCCATTCTATTCAAACACTCAGTTTGGTGCAGTTCTATGTTTTCTCCAGTAGGAGGCAGGCTACATTCCACTGGTCAGACAGCCCTGTTGTGTTGGCCTACAGTTACCCCTGACTGACACGTTGACAGTGGATTTACAGTTGACACTGGAGACACACACACCCACTAATTCCAACATTGATACAGAATATGGCCTGGAGGTTTTATAGGGTTACCAGACAAGGGTTCACACACACACACACACACACACACACACACACACACACACACACACACACACAGGTATCTGAGTCTGACCGCTAATTGTGTCCCTTGTGGTCGCCTCTTAAACATAGGTTAGTCTGAGCACGTCATTATATTCAGCAAAACAATCATTTTTTCTCTCTTCAGAACAGGCCTGTTTTGTCTTTTCAATGGACTCAATACATTCCTCTTGAGAAAAAGAGCAACAACTCAAAAAGCACAATACCAGCAATGAATGGTTCTAGTCAACAACCTTAGATCTCAGAGAGAGATCATCTAGCTGGGTTTGTCCCAACCACAGTCCCCCTTCCTTCCATCCATTAATCCATCCATCCATCCCTCCTTCCATCTATCTTTCCATCTATCAATCCATTCATCCCTCCATCCATTCATCCCTCCATCCATCCATCCATCCTTCCATCCATTCATCCCTCCATCCATCCTCTACCACTTTCTCTCTCTCTCCCTCTCTCTCACACACACACTGCCTTTCATTCATCATTCACTTCTCTTCTATAATCTTTCACTATAGACAATAGGCCAGTCGAATGAAAGATTTGTGGCTTTTCAGATAGTGTACAGTTGAAGTCAGGACAAAGAGACATCTTTATGCGACCAATTTAACAAAGATCTTGAGTGTGATCAAGAAAAGCAGTGCACCTTTTTTCTTAAAGTCTCTCTATCTCTTGAAATCCATGTATCTGTGTAAATTATCCTTTTACAGCTCAGTTGTAGTCACAGCAGTAACCTCCAGATCCATGAAACCAGAGGCATTGAGAGCCCATATCAGTGTGCTGAACCTCTATTCTCCTGTTGAGTTGAATTAGTCTCCTAGCAGCTTTTATTAGCAGCAGCAGTGGTGGAACCACAGAGGTCTGTCTGTGTAGACGGGGGGGTGATAGGGGCAGACGGACCACTAAGTGCCGCGTGTCTGATCTCTGATGGGGGTCACAGGGTCACGACAGAACCTCACCCTAATGGCTTCTGACACACACACAGACTCACACACTATTTAGCAGGCAGGGAGACAGGCACGCACTCACACATACACAAACACACTATGCCTCACCCCAAACCCTCCCCGCCTCATGATGTGGGTTGAAAGTAGTAGAGGATGAAAGCTCAAACCAGTCTCCCCCTCCTCCTTACCCCTCTTCCCCCCCTCCTCCCCCTTCTTCCCCTCTCCTAATCCCCCTCCTCCCCCCATTCTGTTTATCTTCTCATCAGGACTCTTTAATGGTAAGTAAGAGTGGTCCACCCAGCCTGGCCCTGGCCCCCGTCTCTCCCTCTCTCCTTCTCTCGCTCCTTTCCTCCATCTTTGTGTGGAGCCTAACTGCTGCTGTGTAACTATAGCGACCAGTGTTTAGCCTATTAGAGCAGCCTATTTACAATCTGGAGTTTCCTATTGATTATGTCTGCCTTCTTTTTCTCTGTTTACCCAGGAAATAAAGAACACATGTTTCTTTCTCTGCCTCACTCGCTCTTTCAGTGGCTCTCCCCCCCCCCCCCTCTCTCTCCCCCCCCCTCTCCCCTCTACTGTCGCGGCCGAGCAGAGCAGCACCTTCCTAAACAATCAGGGTGAGAGGGATGGAAGAGAAGCATGCTACAGACTAACTGAATGTGTTTATATGAGGAAGGCCTGAATAACCCTATGTGTCGGTCAGTGGCTGCAACTCTAGATGTTTGTGGAGATGCAGATATTGTATTACGCTCTGCTGGCTCAGTGGCATCCCACAGCGACACCACACATTTGATCAACATCAACAACTGTGGTCCTCTGTAGCTCAGCTGGTAGAGCATGGCGCTTGTAACGCCAGGGTAGTGTGTTCGATCCCCAGGACCACCCATGCACAAAAAATGTATGCACGCATGACTGTAAGTCGCTTTGTATAAATGCGTCTGCTAAATGGCATATTATTATTATTATTATTATTATTATTATTATTATTAACAATAACACAAGCTCTGTTCTCTCTCTAGGCCTTTGAAGTAATAGCCCACAGCTCCAAGTTACAGTTAGCTAGAACGTGTGTATGTGCCTGACTCAATGAGGGTGTGTATGTGGGTGTAGTTCCGCCTTGTACCAACAGAGAGCGATAGAGACCTAGTAAACAGTGGTTGGCTGTAGTATCCTACAGTATGGATGTGGCAGTGGAGCTACGACTGTATTCTGCAAACTCTGAATATACGATCCCTCCTCAAAAACCATCGTCACCGCCTGCTTGCTCAAATGCTCTCCAAGTAGGCCCGAGTGGTGCAGTGTGTGTTGCGTGTGTATCTTCATCTCTCTACCTACTACACTGGTACATTTTGTCCACTTTACACCTAAATTATCCTTCTATTTAATCTCCTACTTCCCACAGAAATCATTTTTAAAAAATCAATATAAATCGCAATATGCAGCATTCGGAAACCGCGTTGCATAATGTGCCGTAAAGTGTTATGTTTCCTCACACAAAGCTCACGCAAAGTGTGTGCGTGTGTGTGTGTGAGCCGTTGTTTTCCTCTGACTATAGCCGCCCTCTCTCTCACCGCCACAGAGAGCAGATGAGCTGCCAAATTAATCAAAATATATGTCCATGTTAAGGAGCCCCAGCAATTACCCTGCTAAGTATAGGAGGGCCCCTCTCCCCTCCTCTCCTCTCCTCCAGCAAGGCTGAGGTTTTTTACTACCAGGCCAGCGTGTTAAAATATGTGTCCAGTGGGAGCTGTTGTGTGAGAGGGTGCGTGAGTACTAAGTAGTGAGACTGTGTTTACGTGTCAGAGTTGTAGCAGGAGACTCGTCATTGACCCTGCCCTCCCTTTGCCACCATCACCCATAGCCCACCCCACACATGTACTGTACATTACAACCGGCAGAGAGAAAAGTGGAGGAGAAAGAGAGAAAATGTGTTTGCGTGGATTTGAATGATGGAAGTTGGACGCCCACAAGACTCACAAGACTCTTCTGAAGGTCCCCAGGTACCAGTTTAAAAAATGATTGGAAGTATATACACTACCGGTCAAAAGTTTTAGAACACCTACTCATTCAATGGTTTTTCTTTATTTTTTACTATTTTCTACATTGTAGAATAATAGTGAAGACATCAAAACTATGAAATAACACATATGGAATCATGTAGTAACCAAAAAAGTGATAAACAAATCAAAATATATTTTACATTTGAGATTCTTCAAATAGCCACCCTTTGCCTTGATGACAGCTTTGCACACTCTTGACATTCTCTCAACCAGCTTCATGAGGTAGTCACCTGGAATGCATTTTAATTAAAAGGTGTGCCTTCTTAAAAGTGAATTTGTGGAATTTCTTTCCTTCTTACTGCGTTTGAGCCAATCAGTTGTGTTGTGACAAGGTATACAGAAGATAGCCCTATTTGGTAAAAGACCAAGTCCATATTATGGCAAGAACAGCTCAAATAAGCAAAGAGAAACGACAGTCCATCATTACTTTAAGACATGAAGGTCAGTCAATACGAAACATTTCAAGAACTTTGAAAGTTTCTTCAAGTGCAGTCGCAAAAACCATCAAGCGCTATGATGAAATTGGCTCTTATGAGGACCGCCACAGGAAAGGAAGACCCAGAGTTACCTCTGCTGCAGAGGATAAGTTAGAGTTACCAGCCTCAGAAATTGCAGCCCAAATAAATGCTTCACAGAGTTCAAGTAACAGACACATCTCAACATCAACTGTTCAGAGGAGACTGTGTGAATCAAGCCTTCATGGTCGATTTGCTGCAAAGAAACCACTACTTAAGGACACCAATAAGAAGAAGAGACTTGCTTGGGCCAAGAAACCCGAGCAATGGACATTAGACCGGTGGAAATTTGTCCTTTGGTCTGGAGTCCTAATTGGAGATTTTTGGTTCCATCCGCCGTGGCTTTGTGAGACACCGTGTGGGTGAACGGATGATCGCCATATGTGCATTTCCCACCATAAAGTATGGAGGAGGAGGTGTTATGGCGTGGGGGTGCTTTGCTGGTGACACTGTCTGTGATTTATTTAGAATTCCAGGCACACTTAACCAGCATGGCTACCACAGCATTCTGCAGCGATACGCCATCCCATCTGGTTTGGGCTTAGTGGGACTATCATTTGTTTTTCAACAGGACAATGACCCAACACACCTCCAGGCTGTGTAAGGGCTATTTTACCAAGAAGGAGAGCGGAGTGCTGTATCAGATGACCTGGTCTCCACAATCCCCCGACCTCAACCACATTGAGATGGTTTGGGATGAGTTGGACCGCAGAGTGAAGGAAAAGCAGCCAACAAGTGCTCAGCATATGTGGGAACTCCTTCAAGACTGTTGGAAAAGCATTCCAGTTGAAGCTGGTTGAGAGAATGCCAAGAGTGTGCAAAGCAGTCATCAAGGCAAAGGGTGGCTATTTGAAGAATTTCAAATATAAATATATTTTGATTTGTTTATCACTTTTTTGGTTACTACATGATTCCATATGTGTTATTCCATAGTTTTGAAGTCTTCACTATTATTCTACATTGTAGAAAATAGTAAAAATAAAGAAAAACCATTGAATGAGTAGGTGTTCTAAAACTTTTGACCGGTGGTGTATGTGCCAAAAAGAACGGGTCAAATACATGTAAAAAAAAAAAGACAGTTTCCTGATCTTTCTTATATCTCTCAGATATAGGACAGACACTTCAGGACTTTCTGGATGGGCTGATGATGGGGGGCTGTGGTGACCATGCGCTCCCCTGCCCTCTCTCTCTGTCTCACTCTCGTTCCTTCTCTCCTCCTTTCTACCCCCAGCACCCACTCACCACAAAATGACCAGTGGTCCCTGATTTTCTGGGCTGGTCTGGGGCTAGCCTGTCCTGGGCTTGGCTGGAGCCTGAAGGCCGGGCTAGAGCCTGTGCTGTGGGTTGCGGGAGGGGCTGCGGTCAGGGGCCGGAACCATGGGCTACCAGGCTGACCCAGAGAGGCGCCTCTGGTCCTCCAGTCTGAGCCAAAGTGGGGCCTCACATCCTATGGCTCATAAACACTGGACACCAGGCCATGATGGAGAGGGGTGGATGGAAGGAGGGAGGGAGAGAAAGGCAAGGATGGAGGGATGAAGGGAGAAAAGGAGGGATGAGGGAGAGAGGAAGGGATAGATGGAGGGAGAGAGGAAGGGATAGATGGAGGGAGAGAGGGAGGGAGGGGTAGATAGATGGAGGGATGGATAGAGGGAGGGATAGATGGAGGGAGGGAGGAAGGAAGGGATAGAGGGAGGGAGGGAGGGATAGAGGGAGGGAGGAAGGATAAAGGGATGGAGGGAGGGAGGATAGAGGGAGGGAGGAAGAAGGGATAAAGGGATGGAGGGAGGAAGGGATAGAGGGAGGAAGGGATAGAGGGAGGAAGGGATAGAGGGAGGAAGGGATAGAGGAAGAGAAGGAAGAGAGGAAGGGAAAGATGGAGGGAGGGAGGGATAGATGGAGGGAGGGATGGAGGGAGGGATAGATGGAGGGAGGGAGAGAGGAAGGGATAAATGGAGGGAGGGGAGGGAGAGGAAGGGATTGATGGAGGGAGAGAGGTTGGGAGAGAGGAAGGGATAAATGGAGGGAGGGAGACAGGAAGGGATAAATGGAGGGAGGGAGGGATAGATAGATAGATGAAGGAAGGGAGAGAGGGAAGGGATAGACGGAGTGAGGGATGGATGGAGGGAGGGATAGATGGATGGAGGGAGGAAGGGATAGATGGTGTGAGAGAGGGAGAGAGGGGGGGATGGAGGGAGGGAGAGAGGTAGGGATAGATGGAGTGAGAGAGGGAGAGAGGGAGGGAGGGAGGAAGGATAAATGGAGGGAGAGAGGAAGGGATAAATGGAGGGGAGAGAGAGAGGGAGGGAGAGAGGGAGGGAGGGAGGATAGATGGATGGAGGGAGGGAGGAAGGGATAGATGGTGTGAGAGAGGATAGAGAGTTGGAGGGAGGGATAGATGGTGTGAGAGAGGGATAGAGAGTTGGAGGGAGGAAGGGATAAATGGAGGGATAGAGGGAGGGAGGGAGAGAGGAAGGGATAGATAGATAGATAGAGGGAGGAAGGGAAAGATGGAGGAAGGGATAGATGAAGGGGGAGAGGGAGGAAGGGGGAAGGAGGGAGGGAGGAGAGGAGAGAGAGAGGAAGGGATAGATGGAATGAGAGAGGTAGGGAGGAGAAGAAAATTGAGGGAGAGAGAGGAAAGGGATCAAGGGTAGGTACGAATCGACTGTCGTAGGGGAGGCCGAAGCAACGGACGGGGGGGGGGGGGGTGGAGTGCACGGG
>NC_139992.1:11221396-11253191 GCF_964263955.1 Coregonus lavaretus | reverse complement strand
TATTCTGGAAAGATCTACAGTACCTTATCTATTGTCAAGGATATTCTGGAAAGATCTACAGTAGCTAATCTATTGTCAAGGATATTCTGGAAAGATCTACAGTAGCTAATCTATTGTCAAGGATATTCTGGAAAGATCTACAGTAGCTAATCTATTGGCAAGGATATTCTGGAAAGATCTACAGTAGCTAATCTATTGGCAAAGATATTCTGGAAAGATCTACAGTAATTAATCTAACGGCAAGGATATTATGGAAAGACCTACAGTAGCTAATCTAACGGCAAGGATATTCTTAAGATTAAAGGTAATACTAGAACAATGGATATGCAAAGACATTGTAAAAAACAACCTATGTCAATGTGTGTGACCTACGTCTGAGAGAGGTGGGGGGGGGGGGGGGAGAGAGAGAGAGAGAGAGAGAGAGAGAGAATTACATAAGACACCCACCACAGTTGACTCGGGGCTAAGAGGTTGTATTTTATTTAGACCACAGACATCTCTGACCTTCTTTTTTTACAGCCTAATTTTTTTTAGAGCCTAAAAATCACCTAACTTTGGGAGCAAGAGGGAGGACCAAGAAATAAGAAATGTGACAAAGGCAAGAAAAAGCATAAGACGTGTTTGAAAGCGAGGGACGATCTCCATCGTCTTTCCCTGATTGTTTTTACAGGCCTAGTCGCTCTCTCCCTGCTAACGCTGTCATAAGTCCCCTCAAAGACAATGTTTTCATACTGCGGTCTCTCTCCCTCTCTTCTCCCCATCCCTCTCTTCTCCCCATCCCTCTCTTCTTCCCCCTCTCTGGCTCACGCACGGGGCATCGCCTCTCATTTCTCCGCTACAGAAGAGAAAAACACCACCGACCACGAAACAAACAAAAGACAGCCCACACACACCCAATCTGAGAGGACATTTCTAAATGAATAATAAATGAAAAACATTAGCCTTGGCGTGATTAAGAAGAAACTTTGCGTGGGCCAAAAAAAAGCAAGTGGCTGAATTCTTTGGTGTTTAATAAGATCAGCGTGAAGAAATATTGAAAGGACCTTTGAGTGTTACAGGGATAGTACAGTAGGAAGGCTCATAATTCACACACTGGAGCTCACCAGCGGGGGAGAGAGAGCGAGAGAGTCTATAGCTCGGCTACACCTTTCAAATTCACATGCTAACAAACTGGCAGCTCTGTTCAAGAACAATGGAATAGCCACATAAGCCTCCTATTGCTATAATATACTGTCTAATGTATACAGCTTTAGGAACAGCCATTAAACTCTCTACACCAATATAAACTGCATGGAGACAAATTGGCTCCCAATCTCCTGTAATCAAGATGATTATTTACACCTTATGGCTTGGCTGGTGGCTTCACCACAACAGCACAGAATAGAGCCTCCGGTACGCTAGCTAGCCCAGTCTGTGGTAGTCCGCCAGGCAGGATATCATAGTCAATGGGAAGTTGTGAAGCACAGTGAATAAGGTTCAGAGATGATAGTTTTCTCTTTTGCATAACGTTGAATCATTGTGTGTGTGTGTCTTCCTTCCTGCCACCCTGACCTCAGCTCCCTTCACCTCTCTCTCTCAGTTAATTTGATACAACCTCTCCTCTCCTCTCCTCTTTAATGTGATGTTAAAGTGATGTTTGTTACTGTGAAGTCAACTTGTACCAATAAGGAGGAGGCTGATGCACCCCAGAGGACATTGTGTCCTGACTATTAAGGTCCTGTCTCGAGACTAGACAGACCAAACACACTAACAATAGCAGCCTCACTGAACAGTATGAATATCTACGACAACCCCTTCTCTTTTCAGTCAAAATCGGTGATCTGGTGAAACATGTATCTTTCTGAATTATGGATAGAGTGTAAGAATGTGGCATATGTTAAATATTAAACCCAGAGCCAGACAACGCCTGTCAGCCTGTGGACCGTACTGAGAGCAGAGCAGAGCCACCCATGTCTCATAGTGTCATTGTTTTCCTCCGTCACAGGACAACATGGGGTCTCACTTTCACTGGGAGAGGGGGCTGTGTGTGTCTGTACGGAGGGGGCTGGGGTTGGGGCTGTGTGTGTCTGTAGGGAGGGGGTTGGGGCTGTGTGTGTCTGTAGGGAGGGGGCTGGGGCTGTGTGTGTCTGTAGGGAGGGGGCTGGGGCTGTGTGTGTCTGTACGGAGGGGGCTGGGGTTGGGGCTGTGTGTGTCTGTAGGGAGGGGGCTGGGGCTGTGTGTGTCTGTAGGGAGGGGGCTGGGGCTGTGTGTGTCTGTAGGGAGGGGGCTGGGGCTGTGTGTGTCTGTACGGAGGGGGCTGGGGTTGGGGCTGTGTGTGTCTGTAGGGAGGGGGCTGGGGCTGTGTGTGTCTGTAGGGAGGGGGCTGGGACTGTGTGTGTCTGTAGGGAGGGGGTTGGGGCTGTGTGTGTCTGTAGGGAGGGGGTTGGGACTGTGTGTGTCTGTAGGGAAGAGGCTGGGGCTGTGTGTGTCTGTAGGGAGGGGGCTGGGGCTGTGTGTGTCTGTAGGGAAGGGGCTGGGGCTGTGTGTGTCTGTAGGGAAGGGGCTGGGGCTGTGTGTGTCTGTAGGGAGGGGGCTGGGGCTGTGTGTGTCTGTAGGGAGGGGACTGGGGCTGGGGCTGTGTGTGTCTGTAGGGAAGGGGCTGGGGCTGTGTGTGTCTGTAGGGAGGGGGCTGGGGCTGTGTGTGTCTGTAGGGAGGGGGCTGGGACTGTGTGTGTCTGTAGGGAGGGGGCTGGGACTGTGTGTGTCTGTAGGGAAGGGGCTGGGGCTGTGTGTGTCTGTAGGGAAGGGGCTGGGGCTATGTGTGTCTGTAGGGAGGGGGTTGGGGCTGTGTGTGTCTGTAGGGAAGGGGCTGGGGCTGTGTGTGTCTGTAGGGAGGGGGCTGGGGCTGTGTGTGTCTGTAGGGAAGGGGCTGGGGCTGTGTGTGTCTGTAGGGAGGGGGCTGGGGCTGTGTGTGTCTGTAGGGAGGGGGCTGGGGCTGTGTGTGTCTGTAGGGAGGGGGTTGGGACTGTGTGTGTCTGTAGGGAAGGGGCTGGGGCTGTGTGTGTCTGTAGGGAGGGGGTTGGGACTGTGTGTGTCTGTAGGGAAGGGGCTGGGGCTGTGTGTGTCTGTAGGGAAGGGGCTGGGGCTATGTGTGTCTGTAGGGAGGGGGCTGGGGCTGTGTGTGTCTGTAGGGAGGGGGCTGGGACTGTGTGTGTCTGTAGGGAGGGGGCTGGGGCTGTGTGTGTCTGTAGGGAGGGGGCTGGGACTGTGTGTGTCTGTAGGGAAGGGGCTGGGGCTGTGTGTGTCTGTAGGGAGGGGGCTGGGGCTGTGTGTGTCTGTAGGGAGGGGGCTGGGGCTGTGTGTGTCTGTAGGGAGGGGGCTGGGGCTGTGTGTGTCTGTAGGGAGGGGGCTGGGGCTGTGTGTGTCTGTAGGTGTGTGTGTAGGTGAGTGCCATGGCCTAGCCTAGACTTACAGTGAAAAATATGAGCGCATACACAAATGCAAGCACGAATGAATGCACACACACACACAGGCACACGTACACACACACACACACACACACACACACACACACACACACACACACACATAGTTGTGTAACGGAAGAAGCACTTCCACATTGTATATACACTGTATGTGGGCAAAAGTTAATAGATGTTCTTACGACAGGTCAATATATCAATGGATTTGATGACCAACAAACAGCCCAGATATACACTACCATTCAAAAGTTTGGGGTCACTTAGAAATGTCCTTTTTTTTTTTTTTTTTTTTTTATGAAAACATACATGAAATGAGTTTGAATAGGAAATATAGCAAAATGAATAGGAAATGTAATCATTGACAAGGTTAGAAATAATGATTTTTAATTGAAATAATAATTGTGTCCTTCAAACTTTGCTTTCGTCAAAGAATCCTCCATTTGCAGCAATTACAGCCTTGCAGACCTTTGGCATTCTAGTTGTCAATTTGTTGAGGTAATCTGAAGAGATTTCACCCCATGCTTCCTGAAGCACGTCCCACAAGTTGGATTGGCTTGATGGGCACTTCTTACGTACCATGCAGTCAAGCTGCTCAATAGGGTTGAGATCCGGTGACTATGCGGCCACTCCATTATAGACAGAATACCAGCTGACTGCTTCTTCCCTAAATAGTTATTGCATAGTTTGGAACTGTGCTTTGGGTCATTGTCCTGTTGTGGGAGGAATATTGGCTCCAATCAAGCGCCGTCCACAGGGTATGGCATGGCGTTGCAAAATGGAGTGATAGCCTTCCTTCTTCAAGATCCCTTTTACACTGTACAAATCTCCCACTTTACCACCACCAAAGCACCCCCAGACCATCACATTGCCTCCACCATGCTTGACAGATGGCATCAAGAACTCCTCCAGCATCTTTTCATTTGGTCTGCGTCTCACAAATGTTCTTCTTTGTGATCCGAACACCTCAAACTTCGATTCGTCTGTCCATAACACTTTTTTTCCAATCTTCCTCTGTCCAGTGTCTGTGTTCTTTTGCCCATCTTAATATTTTCTTTTTATTGGCCAGTCTGAGATATGGCTTTTTCTTTGCAACTCTGCCTAGAAGGTCAACATCCCGGAGTCGCCTCTTCACTGTTGATGTTGAGACTGGTGTTTTGCGGGTACTATTTAATGAAGCTGCCAGTTGAGGACCTGTGAGGCGTTTGTTTCTCAAACTAGACACTCTAATGTATTTGTCCTCTTGCTCAGTTGTGCACCGGGGCCTCCCACTCCTCTTTCTATTCTGGTTAGATCCAGTTTGCGCTGTTCTGTGAAGGGAGTAGTACACAGCGTTGTACGAGATATTCAGTTTCTTGGCAATTTCTCGCATGGAATAGCCTTCATTTCTCAGAAAAAGAATAGACTGACGAGTTTCAGAAGAAAGCTCTTTGTTTCTGGCCATTTTGAGCCTTTAATCGAACCCACAATTGCTGATGCTCCAGATACTCAACTAGTCTCAAGAAGGCCAGTTTTATTGTTTCTTCTTATTGCCAGTTTTCAGCTGTGCTAACATAATTTTAAAAGGATTTTCTAATGATCAATTAGCCTTTTAAAATGATAAACTTGGATTAGCAAACACAACGTGCCATTGGAACTCTGGACTGATGGTTGCTGATAATGGGCCTCTGTACGCCTATGTAGATATTCCATAAAAAATCAGCCGTTTCCAGCTACAATAGCCATTTACAACATTAACAATGTTTACACTGTATTTCTGATCTATTTAATTTAATTTTAATGGACAAAAAAAATGCTTTTCTTTTGAAAACAAGGACATTTCTAAGTGACCCCAAACTTGTTTTTAACGTTTAAAAAGGCTTCTGAAGTTTGGAATTTCCACTTTGAAATTTCAAAAAAATTTATCAACCCCTACAAAAATGTCCATTAATTATAACCCACATAATAATTCACATTTCCTGTTGCTGCATGATTATTTTCCTGCTGTACCAAACTGGCTCAAATTAAGATCCTACTGTATCATACAGTGTGATATTTATATGGTGCTGGGAGATCAACAGTGAGATAAAAGCGGCAGTTAGCATTGAGTCGATAAGAAGTTAAATATCTGTCCCAGAGATGGACATCATGTAAGGCCTTAGAGAAGAGACAGAGGCATTTTTGTGACCTTGAGCAGCTATTTAGACAAAAACTATTTTGAAATTCACTACTTTAATCTACAATTCAAATTAAATTTCAGTCTCACACAGACACAACAAATACACAGGCACAGACGAGAGAGAGATAGAGATAGAGATAGAGAGAGAGAGAGAGAGAGAGAGAGAGAGAGAGAGAGAGAGAGAGAGAGAGAGAGAGAGAGAGAGAGAGAGAGAGAGAGAGAGAGAGAGAGAGAGAGAGAGAGAGAGAGAGAGAGAGAGAGAGAGAGAGAGAGAGAGACAGACCAGACCAGACCAGACCAGACCAGACCAGGAACCTGAGACCGTCAGCACCCAAGGGGACAAACACAAACCTGGAGGTCACAGCATTCCCTCCGCCATATGCCCCCCTAGGCACAACAACGACAACCAACAAAAACAAGTTACAACTCCTGCAGCTCTGTCGCACACTGGGTATGTACATAGTCAATGGTAGGCTTTTGAGGGGACTTCTATGGTAGGTACACCTATAGCATCTCTTGGCAGTAGTACTGTAGACTACTTTATCACTGACCTCAACCCAGAGTCTCTCAGAGCGTTCACAGTCAGCCCACTGACACCCCTATCAGATCACAGAAAAATCACAGTCTACTTGAACAGAGCAATACTCAATCATGTGGCATCAAAGCCAAAGGAACTGAATAATATTAAGATATGCTATAGATGGAAGGAAAGTAGTGTGGAAACCTACCAAAAAACAATTAGGCAACAACAAATTCAATCCCTTTTAGACAACTTCCTGGACTAAACGTTTCACTGTAATAGTGAAGGTGTAAACTTGGCAGTAGAAAACATAAACAGTATATTGGACCTCTCAGCTTCCCTATCAAATCTAAAAATGTCAAACAGAAAACCAAAGAAAATTAACAACAATGACAAATGGTTTGATGAAGAATGCAAAAACCTAAGAAGGAAATTGAGAAACCTATCCTACCAAAACACAGAGACCCAGAAAACCTGAGCCTACGCCTTCACTATGGTGAATCACTAAAACAATACAGAAATACACTACGGAAAAAGAAGGAACAGCACGTCAGAAATCAGCTCAACGTAATTGAAGAATCCATAGACTCTAACCACTTCTGGGAAAATTGGAAAATACTAAACAAACAACAACACGAAGAGTTATCTATCCAAAATGGAGATGTAT
The DNA here is from genome assembly GCF_964263955.1 of Coregonus lavaretus. Classification (NCBI taxonomy): domain Eukaryota; kingdom Metazoa; phylum Chordata; class Actinopteri; order Salmoniformes; family Salmonidae; genus Coregonus; species Coregonus lavaretus. The sequence goes on along the minus strand of NC_139992.1, from coordinate 11,246,388 downwards.
GGGTAAACCACTTCTCTAATCTTTTTGGCCCTATAACAAAGAACAAACAGCAAAAACATATACATGATCAACTACAAATCTTAGAATCAACTATTAAAGACTACCAGAACCCACTGGATTCTCCAATTACATTGAATGAACTACAGGACAAAATAAAACCCTCCAGCCCAAAAAGGCCTGTGGTGTTGATGGTATCCTCAATGAAATGATAAAATATACAGACCACAAATTCCAATTGGCTATACTTAAACTCTTTAACATCATCCTTAGCTCTGGCATCTTCCCCAATATTTGGAACCAAGGACTGATCACCCCAATCCACAAAAGTGGAGACAAATTTGATCCCAATAACTACTGTGGGATATGCGTCAACAGCAACCTTGGGAAAATCCTCTGCATTATCATTAACAGCAGACTCGTACATTTCCTCAGTGAAAACACTGTACTGAGCAAATGTCAAATTGGCTGTTTACCAAATTACCGTACGACAGACCACGTTTTCAACCTGCACACCCTAATTGACAAACAAACAAAACAAAACAAAGGCAAAGTCTTCTCATGCTTTGTTGATTTCAAAAAAGCTTTTGATTCAATTTGGCATGAGGGTCTGCTATACAAATTGATGGAAAGTGGTGTTGGGGGGAAAACATACAAAATTATAAAATCCATGTACACAAACAACAAGTGTGCGGTTAAAATTGGCAAAAAACACACAAGGCCGTGGGGTGAGACAGGGATGCAGCTTAAGCCCCACCCTCTTCAACATATATGTCAACGAATTGACGAGGGCACTAGAACAGTCTGCAGCACCCGGCCTCACCCTACTAGAATCTGAAGTCAAATGTCTACTGTTTGCTGATGATCTGGTGCTTCTGTCACCAACCAGGTCGCAGTTGTAAATGAGAACCTGTTCTCAACTGGCTTACCTGGTTAAATAAAGGTGAAATAAAAAAAAACAAGGAGGGCCTACAGCAGCACATAGATCTTCTGCACAGATTCTGTCAGATCTGGGCCCTGACAGTAAATCTCAGTAAGACAAAAATAATGGTGCTCCAAAAAAGGTCCAGTTGCCAGGACCACAAGCACAAATTCTATCTAGACACCATTGCCCTAGAGCACACAAAAAACTATACATACCTCGGCCTAAACATCAGCACCACAGGTAACTTCCACAAAGCTGTGACCGATCTGAGAGACAAGGCAAGAAGGGCCTTCTATGCCATCAAAAGGAACATAAAATTCGACATACCAATTAGGATATGGCTAAAAATACTTGAATCAGTTATAGAACCCATTGCCCTTTCTGGTTGTGAGGTCTGGGGTCCGCTCACCAACCAAGAATTCACAAAATGGGACAAACACCAAATTGAGACTTGGTAACGCCAGGGTTGTGGGTTCGATTCCCACGGGGGGCCAGTATGAAAATATGTATGCACTCACTAACTGTAAGTCGCTCTGGATAAGAGTGTCTGCTAAATGACTAAAATGTAAAATGTAAAATGAATAGATAGTAAAAGGGACAGGGTGAGGGGTGAGTGACAGGGTGAGGGGTGAGAGACAGGGTGAGGGGTGAGTGACAGGGTGAGGGGTGAGAGACAGGGTGAGGGGTGAGTGACAGGGTGAGGGGTGAGAGAGGGTGAGGGGTGAGAGAGGGTGAGGGGTGAGAGAGGGTGCGAGAGGGAGAGATAGTATTAGGGCAGACAGGAAGACACACAAAGAACAAAAGTGAGTGGAGGAGAAACATTGTAACTAAGAACACAGACAAATATAATCTGCAAGAATACACATATAAACTAAATGATACAAAAGACAAAATGCAGATACCCCGTGGAGAAACAGAGAAAGGCTCCAAATCCAAAGACAAAACTAGAGATCCAAACTTACAGTAGCTCTTCGTCTCCATGCAGTGAACCACACACGCCTAGCCTGTACCACTGTAGCCTATCTGTTTGCTAACAGTGTGATAACATTATATTAATGAAAGGCTCCACCACAGAAATGCAAAGCAGAAAAGGGTGAAGGGCTTATGACACATTATTAGCCATATTACCATTGAAAGATTTGATTAATCATATTACTGAACCTACACTCAGCAGAGCTCTGTTCTCCAATAAACACCTGCTGCGTGTCCCAAATGGCACCCTATTCCTTATATAGTGCAATACTTTGATGAGATCCCTATGGGCCCTGGTAAAAAGTAGTGCACTACATATGGAAAAGGGTGTCATTTGGGACGCAGCCCTGTTTTACAGCAGGGCTATCATACTTTTGGCTAATGCTGCTCTCTATGACAGAGATAAAAGATGGGTAGAGGGAGAGATATTGAAAGTGTTGCGATTGTCTCTTCTGCTCTTACTTTCTTTGTCTTTCTTTCTTTCTCTCTCTCTCTCTCTTTCTCTCTTTTCTTTTCTCTCTCTCTCTTTGTCTCTCTCTCTTTATTTCCCTCTCTCTCTTTCTCGCTCTCTTTTTTCTCTCTCTCTCTGTGTGTACTGGGGAGGAGGGATTGGCAGAAAGCTGCTTATCACTGGGTATTAATATGATAGCACCATCCTTTTGGCCTGGCATGAACCTGCTGCACCACCACAACAACAAAAGCGTCCACGGAAATTATATGAAAACCTGTGTTGCTGAATGTGAGTCTTGTGATATTGTGGGGTGTTTATCTGTATGTTGAGCATTCATGAAGTGCTGTGGTCGGGTGTGTTGTAGTGCTCATGGGGGAGAGTTGGAGAGAGCCGGGGAGAGTTGGGGAGAGTTGGAGAGAGAGGGGGAGAGTTGGAGAGAGGGGGGGAGTTGGAGAGAGAGGGGGAGAGTTGGAGAGAGAGGGGGAGAGTTGGAGAGAGAGGGGGGAGTTGGAGAGAGAGGGGGAGAGTTGGAGAGAGAGGGGGAGAGTTGGAGAGAGAGGAGGAGAGTTGGAGAGAGAGGGGGGAGTTGGAGAGAGAGGGGGAGAGTTGGAGAGAGAGGGGGAGAGTTGGAGAGAGAGGAGGAGAGTTGGAGAGAGAGGGGGAGAGTTGGAGAGAGAGGGGTGCGAGGGCCCTTCTGGCGAACATGTTTAGCTCTCTCATAAACATCTCATTTGACAATAAAAGATAAAGAGTTAACAGCAGGACTTTATAACCCCACCCCATGTGCATGCACACACGCACGTACACAGGCACACACACACACACACACACACACATACATGCAAACCACAGCCAGCACACAACACAGGCTGGCTGCTTTGACACTTCCAGGGACCACACACTGACTCACAGGCACACACATGGGACCCTAGGTCATCCTCTGTGTAACACAGCCTGGGAACACACACACCACACACACGGATGCATGCACACACGCAAGCATTCATGCACGCATGCACACACACACACACTAACAGAGACACACACACAAACTCAGCCTTCCGCGTGACAACAGTGACACTGAAGCAGCGGCCTCACACCTGCTGTATCCTGATCTCCTGGGTATGGTGTGCTGTGTGGAAGGCTGAGATGGCAGTAACAGGCATGCCACATCAACAGGGCTGCTGCCTGGCACACACTACATGCCAAAGCCAACTCAACTCAGTTGGCTAGCTCGCACCAGAGTCACACCAGATTCACCAGAAGAGGAATGGCTGCGGTTTAGATACAGTCAACCCCTCTTGGGTTTATAGTACAACACCAATGTACAGTTTAGCACTTTATTGTCCAGTGTATTCCTTTATATTATGCCATAATAATTATCCAAAGCGACTTACAGTCATGCATGCATACATGTTATCGTATGGGTGTCCCCAGCAGGAATCGAACACACGATTGAAGACTAGAAGCTACCAGTTGGAGCGCTACATTGAAGCTGTTAATAGTGTGCCCTTTATTTCCCCATAGACCATCCCTGCTGATATCTAATCTGCTGTTTAATAGCATAGACACACCTTTGATATGTGAACACAGATAGCTGGGTTCACACAGGAAAAATGGACAGAGAGAGAGGAGAGAACAGAGCAGCGGGAAGAGGGGAAGATAAGTGAACAGGATATCATAGGAAAGGTGGAGGAGAGGAGGGAGGCAGTCATTGTCATACACATTTACAGGGCATGAGAGGCTCTGTCTTAAAATGAGTCATAAAGAGAAAGGATGGATTGGAGCACAACAAAGGCCAAGTTAAAAGGACAATAATCTGTGACAAACAAAATAATTGAAAATAATGGCTTCCTGCTGTTTATAACCTTCACCAGTGAGGGGTGGGAGGGATGGAGGGAGGTGGGATGGAGGGAGGGAGGGAGGTGGGATGGAGGGAGGGAGGGAGGTGGGATGGAGAGATAGGGCAAAAATGCATCAGTGACAAGTCTCATTTTAGCTTATTGCTATTGAAGCAATCTTGATGCATTTGAGTATTTCATGATGCAGCTGAATTAGTGACTCTTGTGTATAGCCTACCCCCAAAACAGCCACATTCATTATCAAATTGACTGTGATGTGTTTACATTATTTTAGAATTATTTAAATAAACGTAGATAGGCCTACAGTATTGCTGGGGTGAGAAAGTTAAGTCAAAATACTTTCACTTAAGTCGCTCTGACTTCAAATATTCAAATTTGCGGATGATGTGCTTTGATGATGATCTGCATCATAACGCAGCAGGTAGCCTAGCCCTAAAGAGCGCTGGGCCAGTACCGAAAAGTTGCTGGTTCAAATCCCAGAGCGGAATAGGTGAAAAATCTGTTGATATGCCCCTGAGCAAACCGTAATTGCTCCTATAAGTCGCTCTGGATAAGAGCGTCTGCTAAATTCTTAAAAATGAAGAAAAAAAGTGTCGTTATAGGATAACTGGAGTCAGTTGGCATCCGGGTCAATGACAGTTGAAAAACATTTTCTGAATTCACACAAATCACAGTTATGAATTCACGTAACTACCGGGCGAAATTCAAGTAATGGTATGAGAAAAGGCACCGTGAAAAGTCGGAATTCCATTTATTTTGTTTAATCTATTGCTTCGGTTATGATACGCACTTGTGCGCGCTATAAAGTCAATTCCTTTCAGTGCGGAGAAAATGTGAGCTCTGTGCCAAAATCTCAACATCTAGGCAAACTTTAAACAAAGCGATATCAGGTGTGATCAGGTCTGGCTATATAAAATAAAATTGATTGATTGATTGATTGATTGATGAAAAAAGTCTAAATTGTAAGAGCTGAAACGAATTCATTTTTCTTTTGGCTTGGCACAGAACTTTGTTGGACTGCTCCGGGGCTCTGTTTTTACTCAAACACATAAGAGACACGTTTATGTAAAAGGAGAAATGGTCGATGATGACATTTGTAATAAAATAATGCCTCCCACTGACTGGTGGCAACAATAAAACGAATATTCCTGATGTATCTATCTACTGTACTAGAACTGGCCTACACGCTTTTGCCAGAGCTACTCCCCAAAATTACATTTACTTGAGTAGACCTATTGGTTGTGGGCCAGAACGAGCAAAGTCAATCTCCGTGTAACTGAATACTTAATCGTGGGAGCGGATCACTGTGTTTGGTCTCTTGGTAATCTACGTGTTTAGGCCCTACTTGAGAATTTGAGACCTAATAAGAATAGCTTTTTAGTACCATTCAAAACTATTGACACAACTATTGCTTTTGACTTAATGCTGGGAGCGACTGTTTTCCATTTAGTCTGAAACTCAGCATTACTTCAACCCCTGATCGCATGTTGCCGGTATTGATTGCAAGAGGAAACGTAGACCTTATAATTGTATTGGCAACATTAGGATAGGATCAGACGACCCCCTCTGTGAAAATGTGAGACAGACTAGCCTACCTACACTGTCACTGATGCCGTGTGGAATTCATAACTTTGTTGCATAAAGATCATTATCAGTCTGTGTGTCCATGCTCTTCTCATTAGTATTGGAGGTATAGCCGTTGAATTCGGTGAAAGTATGCTATGCCTAATACAGAATGAGATCGAAGTAGCTATGTGGAATATTATACAGGTAACAAAACATATATTCCCATACCATTACGTACGTATTAGCCACTAATCAATCCATACATTATACGATTTAAATCTAACAAATATTACGCATGCATTTGTTTTAACGTTAAAGCCTATACAGTTAGATAAGTCACGAAATCTTCTATTGGGTGAAGAGGAAACTGTTTTAGGCTTTGGTAGCTGCCTCGCTAAGGTGAGAAGAGCAAACTAGAAATGTGAAAATTATTCAGCCACCCTTTGAGGAATGGCAGATCAATAGAAAGTTTGTGTTTATTATTCAATAGCCTACCAACGCGTTTTGGCATATAGCTTTTAATTAGGGTGCTTAGAAGACACAGGATCGTATTAATACTCGTATTATTATAGGCCTAAGATATTATATTAATTCATTAGAATACATTTAATTATATTTAATATAGGTTTAAAATAATATAGGCTAATGTCCAACAAATGACAACAAAATTCATTCGCGCTAACTGACTACATTATTTGATGAATTAATTAGTTAATATGTATCTTTTCAGTAACTCCATGAGTGGAAATTCACGTAATTCTACATTCAAAACTTGGCTGTTAATTTCTAACTCAACTGACACCTTTCAAAAAATAATAGCTCAGTCATTAAGTCATTATTTTAAAAGTTAAACAAGAGAGTTCTAAGAAAATGCTAATCATGACGCAGTTTCACAAAGTAGGCTACATTATGTGATTTTCAACAGTTAAGTCCAAATCTACAATAAGGTTCAATATTAGTCCAGTGTTAAAGTAAAAGACAACCTAAATGAACCCACACACACAGACACACACACACACACACACACACAAATATGAAGAAATGTGTTCCATATTGGGACAAACAACTCACGTTCGCGAGAGCAGCATGTGTCCTAAACTAGTCCTTTGGTGAATTGATAAATTATTCTCTCAAACGATTATATTTTCTGGGGCAAAAATATTCACCATATGAGTCACTATAATATTCACCATATGAGTCACTATAAAACCTAATCTCAAAAGTAGGCCTAAAATTTAACTCACGCTGTTATACAAAACACAAAATCCACTGGATACGCTAGTAAAGCACATCCAACCTGGCCTATGCAGGAGAGTGAATTAATGATTTGTAATTTGAAAGCTTTTGCTCGATGGAGAAATAAAAAGATGGAAGATTAACCTTGGTGTGTAACATTACAGGGCCAACTCTAAACGAGGTGTTTCTATTGATACATTCTCAGGAAAACTGAATAGCCTAGGTTTTAGAAAATACAATTCCAACGAGGGGGCAGCACAGAAAGAAAATGGAATTTGTGTTTTACATAATCTCTTTTTGATTGATAAATATCATACGTTATAACAACCAGGGAGTTAACAAAATAACTGTTTTCACTTTGTTACTCGACAATGAGGAAGTATGCCGTTTCACCAACTGAAAATGAGCACAATTCTACATGTAAAAAGTAGTCAAACAATAAAAAAAGAAGACTGCATTCATAGCTACAAATGTATTCGGCGTTTTCCCTTAGTCTACTATATGGACATTCGTTTGACCTTTCTTATGCACGAGTCACATCAATCAAATGAAATAGAATGATAGGCTACATACTGTATGTCGGCATATGTGAAATCATTATTATGGAAATTGCTTGATAATCATGAATTGTTATAGTTAGCAATCATATTATTATTTATCATTCGGCTATAGGCTAACATAATAATAATTGCCATCATTGACATTATTACATTGGACTATTAATATAACAGGTTACTACTACTACTACTACTACTACTAATAATAATAATAATAATATCATTAATAATAATAATATAATAATAATCGTTTGGATCGTTTAGTCTGGTGATGAAATCTGTGCCCAAAAACATTGTTATATGGATTAAGTCACCGAAAAACTCACCATAAACAACGTTGGGAGAATTGGAGATATGCTATAGATATCGTTATAGGCCTATTAATAATTCCATGAAAGTTTTCAACCAATAGCTTAGCCTATCGACCATTTTAGCAATCATATAATAAGCCCTAGATAGGCTATTTACCCCTGAGCGCAACACGTGATTTCTCTTTCTCATAATCGATTGCATTACTGTATTACACAGCTGCTGCTGATGTGTAGTCAGAAAATATAAACAGCATTATGGCTTATTACAATTCATGTGAAATCGATGGAAACGGTGAGGTTTGTCACTAGGGAACACCTCTGACTTGTACTCACTGCTTATGGCGTGTCTGTACCTCTGCTGGCCGTTGAGGAGGCTCTGTCCATTGATTAAAAGTATTGAATCCAGGGTTGGGCTGCGTCGGATCAACCACGGGCGGAAATCGGCTAGAGTCGGTGCGCTGGACACAACTTCGTTCTCCGAGCGCTGGATGTGAGCGAGTCCAAGAGAAAGGAGAGAGATGGGTAGACAATATTGGCTTATTGTCTGTGTGAGAGTGGTGTATGCCTCAGCGAGAGAGATAGAGAGAGAGAGAGACACACACAGAGAAAGAGAGTATCTTTCCCAAGAGACCAGTGCTTCGCAGAGGCTTGCTTGAGCGCTAAATCCTGCTGGAGCTCGAGCCGCTGCGTCTCGAGGAGCAGAGAACCTTGTCGATGGGCCAGCTGGAGTCGTTTGATCGCAAGTTGTTTCAGTCGTCACCGGTTAGACAAGGCCGAGGCACAAATCTGTCCTCCTCTGAACTCGTGGCTGCTTCACGGGGAACAAGGAAAACACAAAACGCATCATAACCAGGAAAATGTTAACAACAGGCAAAACAACCAAATTCCTCAAACAAAAGAAAAATGGACCGAAATCACAATGTCTGCGACACAGAGAATGTTTGAATTGAAGAAATCTTGATATCGGCCAAACAGTTACAGTTTCGCGCAGAACAATCTGAGTGTGTCAAATTGAATCTCTCCGGTGTCAACGGGCGCGCTAACTGACAAGCGGGTTCATGAAAGAGGGAGGCGAGAGGAAGAGAGGAGTGTAGAGAGAAGAAAGCAAGCGCGGGGGAGAGGGGAGGAGGCATCAAAAGTAATTTGGCCTATTCCTTCCTTCTTGCTTAAATCCTTCTAATATGGAAGTCCTAATATTTTTCACTTACTTGGAATTTCCCTTTCAAACATCAGATTTGGCGAGACTGTGCGCCATTGCTATTCACATATATTTGATATCTGATACAATGTGTGCCAATGTCAGATACAAATTATGTTATTACTGATAATAATCCACAATGAATAGTAAGCCTATCATCAGAGTAGATAGGTAGGCAGATTAAATAGAAAAGGGTGAGGTTTAAGTCCATGCTCAACAACGATATCAGGAGTCTAATAAACGTGGACTAAATGGCCGTCCCTGCCTCTGCCCGTCTGTTTTATTAGATGTCTTATGTAAATACAACTGTCAGGTGAAACCAGTTAATAATAAACCACATTCTTGATAGATAGACAGATGTTACTGGCTTTTAATAAATAATGAGGCTAAATTGTTTTGTGTGGCCCTCTCATTTATGTACAGTCAGGACGACCTCGGCTCTCTGTGTAGTACAAAAACGAGAGGGCCACACAAAACAGTCTGTCCGAAATATTTCATAAACTCTGTTTTGTTTTTGTTGCAGGCTCTGATATGTTTAAGGTCACTTTCAATAGCACATGGTGTGATGGTGATGAAAAACGTATATGCCACTTCATGGTTGGCAGCCTGGCACTATGGAAGGGTTCACTTTGCTGTCTTGTCTTTACTTTCTGTCTCATTGCCACCTGGGCACACACTGATTGAACCAACGTGGAATAGACCTTGAATTGACGTCTGTGTCCAGTGGGTCAAGACTCAAATCCTTCAGATCAAATTGGATATTATATATATTTTAAAGAATACTGTAATGTGTAGGCTATAGGAGCATGCATGAACAACAGAAAACAAATATATAATTTTGGTGTTTATAAACACAAGTCAAAGCTTTACAACATGTGTAAAATATTTGACACTGCATGCACACAGTGTGAATGCAATGGGAGTTTAATGCCTGGGAAATGCCCATTTGGCTGCAACCGTCCCAAAAACCTCAGAAAGACAGTGTGATACATCACATTAATTGGGAACCAGTACATGTGAGGACCGACCACAGTGATGCTACTTATGCCTTCGAGACTCATAGTTTAGCCTCCTGAATAACTGATGCAACAAGCTCGAGAGGGTCTGGGGCCTCCACGTGCGTGCCTGTGCGCGGATCATAAAGAGAGGGTGGGCAATATGTAGGAGATACAGTGGCGCATGTAGCAATATTTCATGCACGTCTCAAACGCTACTTTTGGTCATTCTATTCCTGCAGTGTTTTGTTAGGCATGATATAGCCTAACAATTGCCATTTTGCTTTAAGGAATCCTTGGAACAGTCTCTGGAGATGATAAATGTTGTAAAAACGCTTGGATCACATTTGTTTTTTAAGTGGAGGCCCATTGACATCAAACTTCACGATGTCCAAGCTCAGACAAAACTGATCAAATGATCGCCTCGAGAATGACCGCAAGACTGATAGAACTTGATTTAAGGTGCCAGAGAGGGCACCTTGGAATCCTGTCGTTTGCGGTCACAGTGTTAACAACGCTCTTTGCCAACTCAAATTGTTAACGACACCCTTTGTCAAACCCTCTCCATAAGTCACATCAATAAAACTCTATACATGTTTCAATTCAATAGATACCAGTATAGGCTAGATGTGAGTACACCGCAGAACCTTACCTGGTTTGGAGCACCCTAATGAAGGTTCATTAACAGCTCGAAAAGGTCGACCATTGGCAGTTTGGAACCGTTCTGCTGATCGCAGTGTTCTGGGTGAGAATACACGAGATGCGCGCTGGGGTGCTTGAGAGGAGACAGTGGCGGAAGGCCGGCCAATGCGCGTAGCTCATTCGTCAATAATATTAAATATGATAATGATGATGATGTTGCAGTGCGTGGGCGAGACACCAGCGTCTGGTCTGTGCATAAAGGTTTCTCAAATCGCTTCTGGGAACTAATAAAAAAAGTGTCCAAACAATACCTTATCATTGATTTGTAAAAGTATTATAAACCAATTAATCAACATATGTCTTTGGGGGAGGGATGCATATGCCATGCTATTGAAACGTGTGTGCGTGCGTCCGCTAACGAGTTGGAGGCTGTATGCCATGTGCACATTTTTGCTTTGGCATAATACATTTGACATAGTCTTCACAATCCATGCGCTGCATCACAACAAAAATAATCATGCTACACATTAGCAACTTCTTCAGTGGTTTACTACTGGTAGGCCTACCGCACTGCAAAGAAAGCAACGCACAAGTTGAAAAAATCCAACGCATGCGACACACTGCAAGCAGAGCCACGCACCACTGTCTGACAGATCAGTCGCAGCGGTGCGGATTGCTTCCCAATGAAATGAATTGACTTCTGCCGGAACGCATAGGCCTATAGATTAAACAACCGGTGTGCACGAAGCTTAAGTGGTAAGGGGGTGGTATAATTAAAATATCTAACACGTGCGTAAAATGCCTGCTACATTTTCTAAAGTGATCTTTAAAATATATTTTTTTTCAGTGAGAACATTTTGGGTCGTGAAATGCCCAACCTCAGTTTATATAAAGAACCGGTGGAGTTTTAAAGATGGCCCTAAAGCTAGACTGTGGCCGACGTGACCTCCGCACATATGTAATTTGTTAGACCAATGGTTTTAACTTAACCTAAAAATGTCCCCCTTTCAAATCGAAAATTAGAGGTAATCTTCATTTATACGTGAAAACGAGCCGTTTAAATGTACGTGTTTGTGGCTACTGGCAGAATGGGTTTGGCTCGAGTTGTCACGTTTACGCAGCAATCTGTGTGGATTTTCTCACAAGGATAAATATTCTTTACACGCCACTAAACTATAGAGACACGTAATTTAAAATGTCTAGAAGAACAGGCAATCAAAACCCCAATGTCCTTTCAAGTGAAATAAGGGTTTTCGAAAATACTTGGAATGAAGTTCGAAATTAAGGGGTATAAAATGTGACTTAAGCATAGATCTGTTTTCTGTTATCCTCAAATATGATTATTGATAGCCTATAGGCCTACTATTCTTATAAATATATTGCTATTTTTGCCTGACACTGAATATTATGTATTATTTATTAGGCTGCCTATTAAACGATAACCGTCGTATTTGCTATTTAGAAAGTAATTGCTATTCGCAAAGCGCTTGCCATGCAAACTGGCTGCTGTAGGTAGCCTATTGCAAAGGTGCTTGCCCGCATTTATCACAAAGCTTCACCTAAAGGCAGATGAAATGAAATATACATTTTTTGGTTGTTGATCCTGTGGCTTGTGTGTGTGAATATTCTTCCGTGTATTTATTCAAGGAAATGTTTTGATAACTGATGTGCATTTCACCTCCTCCTGCAAAGCAGCCATTCCTTGGCTATTTGGGTCCTCTTAAATAATTGAACACTGCTTGGTGACTCGTTTGCAGCTCTCCTGCACTTACTCCACTTCACTCTATCTGTTTTCAATTTCTTGGGAAACTGGGAATCTAAAATAATAAGACTGTTCAGAGGCAGTAGTAGCAGTGAGTCTTGCGCATGAGCTCAAACAAGCGTGAAACTTCAGAATGCCGTGAAACAATGAAAAATTTATCTCGACAATAGCCCCAATAGAAAACCATCCGAAAGAAGCCTTTAAATGATTTAAATCATGAAATATCCCTAAAGCTTTTGTAAAACATGATAGTAATTATGAAGCAGTTAGAACAATTGAGCACACAACATCCCCAGGTAAGTTGAAACAGGTCTGTCTGCCTGTCTAGATCTGGGGGGCCGAGACAAACAGACCCACATTGGGATGAGAGGGGAGCGGGATTGCTGGTGGGAGGTCTGCATTCAGCGAATGACCGGGCTCCAACGAGCCTCTTGGACTGGCTGACGGAGACTGAGTAGGCTAGGCTAGTCACTGGATGATACAGTATCTAGATTCTAAGACCCTCTGAGCCCACTGCGTCACCACAGCCCCAAAATAAGAATAACAGTCTTTTATTTACTTCCCATCGAAGTCCATGCTGGGATTTGATAGGAAATGATCCGGTGATTTGACGCAGACCTCCGGCACAAAGCTCATTTAAATTCAAGAAGTCAGCAGAATAACTTAAAGAAGAATGCATCTGGAATATGTCAACCATGATGCCGAATTAATACCACCGTTATGACTGTGTTGTGTGTGTAGCCTTGGACAATTGGTGAAGCCTCAACGCTACAGGACAACAACACAGGGGAATGAAAAAGTATAACGAAAATGTCAATTTAAAATAATAATACTTTTTTCACTCGGGACCCCCCTTCCAGCATTGGAGAACATCCCGCATCCCCCCTGCGCGTGTGTGCACGCGCCACGTCTATTTCTATGGGCACAAGCAGTTTTCATGACACACACTGTTCACACCCCTCTTGCTGGTGGAGAGAATTTTGCAGGTTTAAAGCTTATTTCCTGCAATTAGATACATTTTGTCATGGGGTGCAAAGAAAATGTAGCAGTTTTAAAGCACATTTTCTTGCAATTCTATACATTTTGCCGTCTAATGTGTATTCATGTGATATTGGGGTGACTAAAAAATTACAACATCTATGGGCTAAAAAAATACTAAATAAAAAAAAGCTAGCTGACATGGGCTAGTTGATCTGGACATTTCTGACAAGTTATAAATAGCTCTCTAAGGTATGCAATGACTAACATGACAAGAGGAACTGATGATGCATTACCCAATTTAGTGATTGCACCTTGTGTATTCTACTATTACAACTTTCAAGAGTACGTTTAAAGCCAGACTTAGTACCTTTAAAAAATAAGGCGCGCGCCCCCGCTTCCAACCCCTCGCGCACCACAGTTTGGGAACCACTGGCCTAGGCTACCGTTCATCTGGTTTTCATTGGTCTCGTTTGCTCAGTATACAGTGACAGCGTGACACAACGATATAAGGAAACCTGCCACTTCATGTAGAAATAGCACCACTGTGTGGAGGTCTATGGAATAGCAACATAATGGATTCCACAAGTTCTCGAAATAAAAATATAGAAATAATTGTGCATAGAATATATGATATTCCCTATTCCCAAACTAAAACTTGATATTGGCATTTCCTGGAGGTTGAATAATAAATAGGCCTACTGATAGTCTGTCAGTCATGTTTCTGTCTAACATAGAAACTGATAAAATGCTACAATTTTTTGTTATGATATTTAGCCCATAAATTATTAGGCATATATAAGCCACGTATTTACTGTATATATGTATATATGGACTTTTTTTGTCCATTAAAATAACATCAAATTGATCAGAAATACAGTGTAGACATTGTTCATGTTGTAAATGGCTATTGTAGCTGGAAACTGCTTATTTTTAATGGAATATCTACATAGGCATACAGAGACCCATTATCAGCAACCATCAGTCCTGTGTTCCAATGGCACGTTGTGTTTGCTAATCCAAGTTTATCATTTTAAAAGGCTAATTTATCATTAGAAAACCCTTTTGCAATTATGTTAGCACAGCTGAAAACTGTTGTGCTGATTAAAGAAGCAATAAAACTGGCCTTCTTGAGACTAGTTGAGTATCTGGAGCATCAGCAATTGTGGGTTCGATTACAGGCTCAAAATGGCCAGAAACAAAGAACTTTCTTCTGAAACTCGCCAGTCTATTCTTGTTCTGAGAAATGAAGGCTATTCCATGCGAGAAATTGCCAAGAAACTGAAGATCTCGTACAACGCTGTGTACTACTCCCTTCACAGAACAGCGCAAACAGAAACACAGGTCACAGGTCCTCAACTGGCAGCTTCATTAAATAGTACCCGCAAAACACCAGTCTCAACGTCAAGAGTGAAGAGGCGAATCTGGGATGTTGACCTTGTAGGCAGAGTTGCAAAGAAAAAGCCACATCTCAGACTGCCCATCTTAATCTTTTATTTTTATTGGAAAGTCTGAGATATGGCTTTTTCTTTGCAACACTGCCTAGAAGGTCAGCATTCCGGAGTCGCCTCTTCACTGTTGACGTTGAGACTGGTGTTTGTTTCTGACCATTTTGAGCCTGTAATTGAACCCACAATTGCTGATGCTCCAGATACTCAACTAGTCTCAAGAAGGTCAGCTTTATTGCTTCTTTAATCAGCACAACAGTTTTCAGCTGTGCTAACATAATTGCAAAAGGGTTTTCTAATGATCAAGTAGCCTTTTAAAATGATAAACTTGGATTAGCAAACACCATGTGCCATTGGAACACAGGACTAATGGTTGCTGATAATGGGCATCTGTACGCCTATGTAGATATTCCATTTAAAAAATCAGCAATTTCCAGCTACAATAGCCATTTACAACATTAACAATGTCTACACTGTATTTCTGATCAATATGATGTTATTTTAATGGACAAAAAAATTGCTTTTCTTTCGAAAACAAGGACATTTCTAAGTGACCCCAAACTTTTGAACGGTAGTATATATATATATATATATATAAGCTGTAATCAAGGCAAAGGGTGGCTATTTGAAGAATCTCAAATATAAAATATATTTTGATTTTTCTAACACTTTTTTGGTTACTACATGATTCGATATGTGTTATTTAATAGTTTTGATGTCTTCACTATTATTCTACAATGTAGAAAATAGTAAAAATAAAGAAAAACCCTTGAATGAGTAGGTGTTCTAAAACTTTTGACCAGTAGTGTATATATATATATATATATTAAATACATGTATTATATGTATATATGCAGGTTACTTCAAACAGTTATATCCAATAAACGAAAGCAAAATCTGGTTTATATGACACGGTTTAAACCAATACGATAAACCTATAGTTAATGGGGGTTTTCGAACTTTTAACGATAAATAATGTAATGGCCGACTGGTGTGGCCAGAGAACTGTGCCCGAAGCCACAGGCCAAGGACCTCTGTGAAACGTTTATTGGCGAATTCAAATCGTCGGGCACAGCTCCCTGCTGTCACAAACACCAACGTGGTCATTTACTATAAACTACAACTGTGACCACACATTCCTGTAACATTATGGTATTTTAAGGAGTACAGTATATTCTCAGTGCTAAGACGTGATACGGAGAGCAAAGGCAAATAGGTTAGTAAAAAAAAGCAATAGCCTAATAATAATATTAATTTAATTAACCTACAGATAATGACATAAACCACAACAAAATTATATAGGCATATTAATAATAATAGTAATAATAGTAACAATAATAGTAACAATATTTTCCTGGGAAAATAGTTTTAATTTAATGCACGTAAAATGGTATTCAGTAAATGGTCTAAGCATTGTAAACCTTCGCTTTAACGAAAATGTAACTGCTCAATGAGCCATGGCTTAAATCACCTATAATTGGAGAGGAAGGAGACTAACGCAAAATGAATGGCTGACGTTACAACAGAAAACAGACAATTAAACAAAATCTAAGAAAAATAAATAGCCTACATATTTTGCAGAACACCAATTTCTTTAACCATATTCTTCACCTACGTCAATTTATCTTAATTAATGTGGATATATAAGGACATGTCATGGCTACGATTCAAGTTGGGAGTGGGCACGCACACATTTTTACAGTATCACTTGTGGTCAAACAATTCTTGGCATCTATATTTGCACAACATAGTCCTTGTATCAGTGATAACAATTTGGTGGCTTGTCGACAGAAATTATTAATTCATAAACATTGTATTCAAATCCATTGTCAATCTTGTTCAACACCGATTATAGCCCACCAAACACCATCCACAAAAATAAATATTGTAGACCAGCAGTAGCCTATGTAGTCTTCTCCTGAAGAACATTTGGATACCTTTCTATCTTAAACCACCAAAATATAAAGGCCACTGCTCGACAATATCAAACAAACTACCTTTTGTGGTTGCCGGTTGGCGCATGAGAGGACGTTACCGTGCAACTGAATGAGTCTGCTTCAAGTGATCCGCGACGTTCTGAGAGTGAATTTGAGGCTCGTCTAATGGATGTTTTTAAAGGATGTATCTCGTTGCCGGTTAGGATTAATGTGTCTTTTAAACGACATTCTAATAGACGGAGCGGCAGTTGGAGCGCACCTTCAGCCCCAGTCTAAATTGCTTCCATACAGAGGTCATGACTCAGAGTCCATTATTGCCCCGAATAACCATTTTTCGCTAAGCGCCCTGTGTGCTACAGCGCTGCTGTCAGTAGGATTACATGACAGACTCGTGACTGTATAGACAGGCCTACTAGTACTATAGATGGTCGATAACGTCCCAAACGTTCTGTTTACTCAGCAGGTAGGCCTACCATATGTCTATTATTATTATTATTATTATTATTATTATTATTATTATTATTATTATTATTATTACTATCCTATTCTTATTAGCCTAGTATTATAAATGGACCCTATTATGATTATAATCACTGACATGTTGTTAGTATCACTATTATTATTATTATTATATTTGGCAAAGCAATTGAATAACTTCAAAGAAAATATTACAATTAAATCAGTCGTGCGTTTTCAAGAGAAAATCTTATTATGAGTATGAAAGTAAGACAAATTATAAGTGTTCGTATTCTTTTGTGCATATTCGATAGCCTAGTTTCGTTTTGGTTCAGCTATTCATTGTGAAAAAGGTTGAGGGATGGCAGCCTAACATAAAGCCCATATAAAAAGTAAGTGATAGGCTACATTAAACACGTCAGCAAGGTATGCTTCTGATGGAATCAGTTTTACTGTGCAGTAGGCCTAAAATGAAAATTAGATATCCTATCCGGAAATATGCACTTTGATACTCACTCCAATATCTCAATATATCAGATAATATGAACCCTGAGCAAACTCAATACGTTTTTACTTTTCGTGCAAATTGCGTTTATCAAGAAAAACAGTAATCTTCTTATAACTGTTTCGAAATTGAGTCCTTGGGAGCTATGACATGCAACAAAGAGGATTGTTTTTCCTTTAGCTAAATGCCATGAACCTGGCACCCTGGCCGCCTTTTTTCTCCGAATACGTTTTTACCTGAAATAAAATCCGTCTGACCTAAGACGCAGAGGGGGAAAGTTGGGGAGGGAGAAATAAAGTTGTTAGCGTCAGCACTCTGCACTGTGTCATTGGGCAGAAGTATTTGACAGTTGGAATGATCTGTAAATACTTCATTAAACTGTATATGAGTTAGGCTACCCCTTGTGCCTCATGGTCCACTTCTGGTAAGATTTACAAATGATAACATAAACACACACCCCAAAAAATCTATTCGTGTTTGAAAGAGGAGGAGGGAGGAGGTGCTCGCGAGCTTCCAGAATTTGATCCGCCTACTTAACAACAAAACAGCGGAGGTCGAGTAATGATGGATGGAGCGCGTGCCAAATGTTTGGGCCAGGAATAATTTCACCCGCTACATGGATTGTCCTCCAAAAGAACACCATGCCATATTTGCATTATTGTCAATAATTGTACAACATTCTTCATATCACTTCCTATGCGATGTATCAAAAGCCCTTACTGGAAATCAAGAGGAGAAACCATGGAATATCAGACGGGGCAAAGCTCTATTCTTGAACATCTAGAGAGTGAAACAAATAATTATCCAAATGGGCAACTGAGTGACTTGGTCATCTTGATGAGCATGTTATATCTCAATGAAGGACTCAACTGGTAGTTTACTGCATATTATAAACTGGGTGGTTCCAGCCCTGAATGCTGATTGGCTGACAGCCGTGGTATATCGGCGTTTGCTGGACATTTTATTATCTGGAATAAGTTAGCAGTCTTTAATGGGTATTGGCAATAGAGGGCAGGCACCACCGAGAGGATGAGCATTGTAGAATAATAGTGAAGACATCAACACTATGAAATAACACATATGGAATCATGTAGTAACCAAAAAAGTGTTAAACAAATCAAAATATATTTTATATTTGAGATTCTTCAAAGTAGACACCCTTTGCCTTGATGACAGCTTTGCACACTCTTGGCATTCTTTCAACCCGCTTCATGAGGTAGTCACCTGGAATGCATTTCAATTAACATGTGTGCCTTCTTAAAAGTGAATTTGTGGAATTTATTTCCTTCTTAATGCGTTTGAGCCAATCAGTTGCGTTGTGACAAGGTAGGGGGGGTATACAAAAGATAGCCCTATTTGGTAAAAGACCATGTCCATATTATGGCAATAACAGCTCAAATAAGCAAAGAGAAACGACAGTCCATCATTACTTTAAGACATGAAGGTCAGTCAATCCGGAAAATTTCAAGAACTTTGAACGTTTCTTCAAGTGCAGTCAAGCACTATGATGAGGACCACCACAGGAATGGAAGACCCAGAGTTACCTCTGCTGCAGAGGATAAGTTCATTAGAGTTACCAGCCTCAGAAATTGCAGCCCAAATAAATGATTCACAGAGTTCAAGTAACAGACACATCTCAACATCAACTGTTCAGAGGAGACTGTGTGAGTCAGGCCTTCATGGTCAAATTGCTGCAAAGAAACCACTACTAAAGGACACCAATAAGAAGAAGAGACTTGCTTGGGCCAAGAAACACCAGTGATGCACATTAGACCGGTGGAAATTTGTCCTTTGGTCTGGAGTCCAAATTTTGTGAGACGCCGTGTGGGTGAATGGATGATCTCCGCATGTGTATTTCCCACTGTAAAGCATGGAGGAGGAGGTGTTATGGTGTGGGGGTGCTTTGCTGGTGACAGTGTCTGTGATTTATTTAGAATTCAAGGCACACTTAACCAGCATGGCTACCACAGCATTCTGCAGCGATACGCCATCCCCTCTGGTTTGGGCTTAGTGGGACTATCATTTGTTTTTCAACAGGACAATGACCCAACACACCTCCAGGCTGTGTAAGGGCTATTTTACCAAGAAGGCGAGTGATGGAGTGCTGCATCAGAAGACCTGGCCTCCACAATCCCCCGACCTCAACCACATTGAGATGGTTTGGGATGAGTCGGACCGCAGAGTGAAGGAAAAGCAGCCAACAAGTGCTCAGCATATGTGGGAACTTCTTCAAGACTGTTGGAAAAGCATTCCAGGTGAAGCTGGTTGAGAGAATGCCAAGAGTGTTCAAATCTATCATCAAGGCAAAGGGTGGCTTTTTGAAGAATCTCAAATATAAAATATATTTAGATTTTTTTAAACACTTTTTTGGTTACTACATGATTCAGTATGTGTTATTTCATAGTTTTGATGTGTTCACTATTATTCTACAATGTAGAAAATAGTAAAAATAAATAAAAACCCTTGAATGAGTAGGTGTTCTGAAACTTTTGACCGGTAGTGTAGCTCAGCTGAAAACACAGTTTTTCCACCACCCTTGTCACACATTTATCCCTGTCAGTCTGTCTGTCGCCAATGGTGCATGATCTGCTTGCTCTTACCCAACGCCTAAAAGGGGACGTCAAGCTCAGGCATATGTTTAGAGAACATGGAAACAGATACGGTTGAATACTAGCCCTATATTCAACCAAGGTACAGCTATTCATGTGAGCAAGGAGGTAAGTAGGGAAGAAAGAGAGAAGGAGTGAGACAGAGAGAGTGAGAGAGTGGAGAGAGAGATGAGGAGAGAGAGAGAGGAGAGAGAGGGAGAGAGAGGAGAGAGAAGGAGAGAGAAAGAGAAAGAGAGAGAGAGGAGAGAGAGAAGGAGCGAGACAGAGAGAGGGAGAGAGAGAGGAGAGAGAGAGAGAGAGAGAGAGGGAGAGAGAGAGAGAGAGAGAGAGAAGAGAGAGAGAAGGAGCGAGACAGAGAGAGGGAGAGAGTGAGAGAGTGGAGAGAGCGAGAGAGAGGGAGAGAGAGGAGAGAGAGAGAGAGGGAGAGAGAGAAGGAGAGAGGGAGAGAGAGAGAGAGGGAGAGAGAGAGGGAGAGAGAGAAGGAGAGAGAGTAGAGGGAGAGAGGGGAGAGTGGAGAGAGAGAGAAGGAGAGAGAGGGAGATAGATCGTATCTTTTCATCAATGGAGGAGCGGCTGTGGGGGGGGGGTGACCTGTTTATAGCTACTGATGCTGCTGCCATTTGAGAGTCGTCAAAGGCAAACTAATAGGGTTCGAAGTCCACCTCACTAAGTCTAGGAGACAGAACAACAAACACATTTCTAACTAATCAACACACAGGTCCAACATCAAACATACACACTCCTGCACGACCACACTTGCACACGCACATACATAGGCACATAAGCACGTAAGCGCACACACGCACACACGCTCACACGCACACACGCTCTCACGCTCTCACGCACACACGCTCTCACGCACACACGCTCTCACGCTCTCACGCTCTCACGCACACACACACACACACACACACACACACACACACACACACACACACACACACACACACACACACACACACACACACACACACACACACACACACACATTTATCGCTGTACCCATCAATAATGATGGCCTTGACTTTGTGCTCACATGAGTATCTCTCACCAATGAGCACCCAGGCAGGGAGCATTGAATTCTGGGAAAATAAACATTTCATTGTTTTGGTGTGAAGTTCGGTTGACCTGACGCATGTAGATGTTGAAGTATCTTACCATGAGTTTCATCAGACCCTGGGGTCTTGTGGTTTTGCATGGTCCAGTCCCAATCAATGTGTCACTGTTTCAGCCGTCCCCCAGTGTTTCGTCTCAAATGTATCTGACGCGCTCTTCTCTTCCAAACCCAGACATGGGTAAAACAATGGCGGCAAAGACAGTTTCTCTTCGTGAAT
Organism: Coregonus lavaretus; assembly: GCF_964263955.1. Taxonomy (NCBI): domain Eukaryota; kingdom Metazoa; phylum Chordata; class Actinopteri; order Salmoniformes; family Salmonidae; genus Coregonus; species Coregonus lavaretus. The sequence goes on along the minus strand of NC_139992.1, from coordinate 11,224,647 downwards.
CCCCTCAGTGGGCGGAGCTAGCTGCCATGAAGAACGTCAATCATTGACTGACAGACACCAATGAGGAAGCTTTAAATCTCGCAGGTAAATCACTTTGATATGCTAAAAAACATAAATCTACAAAAAGGGATTAATAATTGAAAGCAAGCCATAGTGGAAGACATTTAATGTCACAAAGATGAAGGGAACAGATACCTTGGTCCGAGCGTCCGACACATAAACGGAAACTTCAGGGTGGGTTGGAGATTCCACCATTCAGGTAACACAGATGTCGGTTCCACACGAGGGATTTGAATGTTTCTTATTGAGCGTTTCTGTGTGTGCATATGCATGTGTGTTTGTGTACGTGTGTGTGTGTGTCCTGCAGCTGTCCCTGTGTGGCAATGTTAGTGTGATACTGATCTATCCCTTGGTGAGGGGAGACCAGGGTTAGAGGCCAGAGCAGTGCTGTGATCTCCTGTTTGTTATTGCTATGCTGCCCTTGGACAGGTTAACAGCACTACCCCCCCCCCCCCCCCCCCCCCCCCCCCCCCCCCCCCCCATGCACACAGGAGGAGAGTGGGGAAAAGAGAGGAAGGGTGGGACGGAGGGGTGGGGGGAGGGTCACTTACAAATGTGTTGATGGGACCCAGGGCAGCTAATCTAAACTGCTGAAATATTATCCCCCTCAAGGGAGGAAATGAGCCCAAATACTCCCCACACTGTGCTCCTTTTATCCAGGAATATGGAGGAGAAAGAGCCGCTGATGTAACAGATACAGACATTGGATGGAAATCACTGTGCCATGTTAATACTCCTGTTTACCCCTATTGGGCCATGAGGCCATTGGGTCACAAACACTGAACAGGAGGACATCTTTCAATAACATTGATTTACACAATATAAGGGACGGGTGTAACATCATACTTGCGGTAGGCTATAGAACAGCCGTCAGATGTATGACACCATATCATGCCAGCCCAGCTGAGCCTGCTGAGGTATGCTGACTGCTACAGTCAGAGGATAAGTCTATGTGCGTCAGAGGTATCCATTCCTTCTAGGGTAGAGTGCAGTTGGGGCCTCCTTTGAGTTTGATGGTGTAGTAGTACTACCACCTCCCCCCTCCACCCTATCCATCAATCCATCTATCCATTCTTCAAAAGCCCACTGTGGTCCTGCTAATATGGAACATATTTACATTTTAGTAATTTAGCAGACGCTCTTATCCAGAGCGACTTACAGTTAGTGAGTGCATACATTTTTTCATACTGGCCCCCCGTGGGAAACGAACCCACAACCCTGGTGTTGCAAGCGCCATGCTCTACCAACTGAGCTACACGGGCCATATTAAGGGAAATGTAGTGCCCAGGCCAGGTAGAAGCAGGTTGCATCCGAAATGGAACCCTATTCCCTACATAGTGCACTACTTTTGACCAGAGCTGATAGAGTTCTGGTCAAAAGTAGTGCACTATGTAGGGAATAGGGTGCCATTTGGGATATTCCTGCAGATTGGGCTGAGAGAGGCGGTGCAGCGCGGACACTTAATCAGACGTTATCTGGGAGGTTAAACTAACACAAGCAGGAAATGGGGCCTTATGGCTACATAACTGCTAATCACATACAGATATATTCATCAGACCTCAGCCACTCACCACTACTACCACCACCAGCACTACCAACACCACCACCACCACCACTACCACCAACACCACTAAAACTACTACTACCACCACCAATACCACAACCACTACCACCACAACCACCACCAAAACTACTACCACCACTACCACCACCACTACTACTACTACCACCACTACCACTATCACTACCACCAATACTACTACCACAACTACCACCACCAATACCACCACCACTACTACTACCACCATTACCACTACCACCAATACTACTACCACCACTACTACCACCACTACCAATACCACTACCACCACCAGCATCACCACCAATACTATTACCACCACCACTACCACAACCACCAGCAGTAATACTACTACCACCACAACTACAACAACCAACACTACTACCACCACCAACACATTTACATTACATTTTACATTTTAGTCATTTAGCAGACGCTCTTATCCAGAGCGACTTACAGTTAGTGAGTGTATACATATATTTATTTTTTTCATACCCCCCGTGGGAATCGAACCCACAACCCTGGCGTTGCAAACGCCATGCTCTACCAACTGAGCTACATCCCTGCCGGCCATTCCCTCCCCTACCCTGGACGACGCTGGGCCAATTGTGCGCCGCCCCATGGGTCTCCCGGTCGCGGCCGGCTACGACAGAGCCTGGATTCGAACCAGGATCTCTAGTGGTACAGCTAGCACTGCGATGCAGTGCCTTAGACCACTGTGCCACTCGGGAGGCCAACACCACCACTACCACCAACAACAACACTACCACCACGAACACCACTATCAACACCATTACTACCACAACCACCACTACTTCCACAACCAATACTACCACCATCACCACAACTACTACCACAACTACCACCTCCACCATTACCACAACCACCACCACTACTATCACCACCACCACCATTACTACAGCCACCACCACTACTACTATACTACTACCACCACTACTACCAAAACCACCACCACCATTACTACCACCATCACCACCACCAATACCACCATCACGACAACAACTACCACTATCACCACCACCACCACAACCAACACTACCACTACGACAACCACCAGTACCACTACCACTTCAACCTTCACTACCACCACCATTACTTCCACTACCAGACACCACGACCACCACAACCACCACCACTACTACAACCACCACCACAACCACTACTACCGCCAACATTACTTCCACCACCACCACTACCACCACCACTACTACCACAACTACAACCACCACCATCACCACCACCACCACCACTATTACCACCACTAGTACCACCAATACCACTACCACCACCACCACCATTACTTCCACTACCACCACTACTAATACCACCACAGCCACCACCACTACTACAACCACCACAACCACAACTACTACCACCACCACCACCACCACCACTACTACCACCACCATTATTTTCACCACCACCACAACCACTACCACCACCAATACTAGATTTTACATTGACATTTTAGTCATTTAGCAGACGCTCTTATCCAGAGCGACTTACAGCGACTTACTACCACAACAACCACCACCACCATTACCACCACCACTACAAACACCATCCCCACCACCACCGCTACCACCACCAC
>NC_139992.1:11131396-11216396 GCF_964263955.1 Coregonus lavaretus | reverse complement strand
AGCACCACCATTACTACTGCCACCACCACTACTACCACCACTACCAATATCACCACCACCACCATTTCCAACATTACAACCACCACCCCCACTACCACCACCACAACCACCACCACCACCACCACCATCACAACCACCACCACCACTACCACTGCCACCACTACTACCACCACCACCAACAACACTTCCCCAACACCACTGCCACCACTACCACCACCAATACCACTACCACCACCACCATTACCACAACCACCACCACAACCACCACAAACACCACCACTACTACCACCACCACCAACAGCACTACTACCACCACCACCACCACAGCACTACTACCACTACCACCATTACCACTACTACCACCACTACCACCGCTTTCGTCACCACCGCCACCACCACAACCGCCACTACCACTACCACCACAACCACCACCACTACCCCCACCACCACCACTACCACTACTACCACCACTACCACCGCTTTCGCCACCACCACTACCACCATCACCACCACAACCACCACTACCACCACTAATACCACCACCAACACTACCACCACAACCCCCACCACCACCACTATCACCACTACTGCACTACTACAAATACCACCACCACCACCATTACTACCACCACCACCACCACCACCACCACCATTACCACCACTACCACCGCTTTCGCCACCACCACCACTACCACCATCACCACCACCACCACTACTACTACCACCACCCCAACCTCCACCACCACAACCACCACCACCACTACAACCACAACCCCCACCACCACCACTATCACCACTACTACCACCACCACTACTACCACCACCACCACTGCACTACTACCACTACCACCACCATTACTACCACCACCATCACCATTACCACTACCACCGCTTTCACCACCACCACCACCACCACCACTACCACCACCACCCCAACCTCCACCACCACAACCACCACCACCACCACAACCACTACTACAACCACTACTACCACCACCACCACCATCACCACCACCACTACCACCACCACCACCACCACAACCACAACCACCACTACAACCACTACTACCACCACCAGCACTACTACCACCACAGCACTACTACCACCACCACCACCATTACTACCACCACCACCATTACCACTACTACCACCACTACCACCGCTTTCGCCACCACTACCACTACCACCACCACCACCAGTATCACCACTACCACCACCACTACCACCAGCACCACTACCATTACCAGTACTACCACCAGTACCACCACTACCAAAAATGATTTTACCTGGAACCAAAAAGGGTTCTCCTATGAGGCAGCCAAATAACCCTTTTGGAACCCTTTTTTCTAAGAGTGTGCCTCCGATCTCTTACAATCCCTTGTCTGCCCTTCACTATCTCAATCCTCTACATCACTCTTTTCTCTCTCCTCCTCCTCCTCCTCTCACAACCTCTCTGTCCTCTTCTCTGTCCTCCTCTCTGTCCTCCTTTCTCTACTCCTCTCTCCTCCTACTCGCTCTCTTCTTCTCTGTCCCCCTCTCTCTCCTCCTCTCTCTCCTCCTCTCTCTCCTCCTCTCTGTCCCCTATCGTTTGATTGTCTATCCCATCTTCTAATTTCTCTCTCATCCTAGTTCCCTTTCATTTCAGATGGTTTGTCACCTCTTCCCTCCACTCCTCCACTACCTTTCTCCCTCCAGTAAAGGTAGAACCTAGCCAGGTTCTAAGCATCGCCATGGCTACAGAGGCACAGGAAGTGATGTCATAACTTAAGACTGCTCACTAAAAGGAGGGAGTGATGGGGCACAAGAGAGAGAGGGGGAGAGAGTGTGTGTGTGTGTGTGCGTGGCGCCTGCTTGAATGCGTGCATGCGTGCGTGCGAGAGAGCGAGATAGAGAGAGAGAGAGAAGCAGGAGCAAGAGAGAGGGCCAAAAGAGGTTTACGGAATTAAAACAAATGAGAATCCTGAGTAATACATGAGCAATGGAGCTCCTTGGAAAGCAACACAAGCATTAGTGTGATGTTGAATAGTCTGGTTTGGCAGGGAATAGAGGGAAGAGGGGAGGGAAGCGGGAATGGAGGGAAAATGAAATGGAGGGAAGATGGAATGGAGGGAAGATGGAATGGAGGGAAGAGGGAATGGAGGGAAGATGGAATGGAGGGAAGAGGGAATGGAGGGAAGATGGAATGGAGGGAAGAGGGAATGGAGGGAAGAGAGGATGGAGGGAAGAGAGGATGGAGGGAAGAGAGGATGGAGGGAAGAGGGAATGGAGGGAAGCGAGGATAGAGGGAAGATGGAATGGAGGGAAGAGGGAATGGAGGGAAGATAGGATGGAGGGAAGATGGAATGGAGGAAAGATGGAATGGAGGGAAGAGAGGATGGAGGGAAGATGGAATGGAGGGAAGATGGAATGGAGGGGAGGGGTAATGGAGGGAAGGGGGAATGGAGGGAAGAGAGGATGGAGGGAAGAGGAAATGGAGGGAAAATGGAATGGAGGGAAGATGGAATGGAGGGAAGATAGAATAGAGGGAAGATGGAATAGAGGGAAGAGGGGGTGGAGGTAAGAGGGAATGGAGGGAAGAGGGAATAGAGGGAAGAGGGAATGGAGGGAAGAGGGAATGGAGGGAAGAGAGGATGGAGGGAAGAGAGGATGGAGGGAAGAGGGGGTGGAGGGAAGAGGGGGTGGAGGGAAGATGGAATGGAGGGAAGAGGAAATGGAGGGAAGATGGAATGGAGGGAAGAGAGGATGGAGGGAAGATATAATGGAGGGAAGATGGAATGGAGGGAAGAGGGAATGGAGGGAAGAGAGGATGGAGGGAAGATGGAATGGAGGGAAGAGGAAATGGAGGGAAGATGGAATGGAGGGAAGGTGGAATGGAGGGAAGAAGGAAAGGAGGGAAGAGAGGATGTAGGGAAGAGAGGATGGAGGGAAGAGAGGATGGAGGGAAGAGGGAATGGAGGGAAGAGGGAATGGAGGGAAGAGAGGATGGAGGGAAGATGGAATGGAGGGAAGGGGAATGGAGGGAAGATGGAATGGAGGGAAGAGAGGATGGAGGGAAGATATAATGGAGGGAAGATGGAATGGAGGGAAGAGGGAATGGAGGGAAGAGAGGATGGAGGGAAGATGGAATGGAGGGAAGAGGAAATGGAGGGAAGATGGAATGGAGGGAAGAGAGGATGGAGGGAAGATGGAATGGAGGGAAGATGGAATGGAGGGAAGGGGGAATGGAGGGAAGAGAGGATGGAGGGAAGAGGGAATGAGGGAAGAGAGGATGGAGGGAAGATGGAATGGAGGGAAGAGGAAATGGAGGGAAGATGGAATGGAGGGAAGAGAGGATGGAGGGAAGAGGAAATGGAGGGAAAATGGAATGGAGGGAAGATGGAATGGAGGGAAGAGGGAATGGAGGGAAGATAGAATAGAGGGAAGATGGAATAGAGGGAAGAGGGAATAGAGGGAAGAGGGAATGGAGGGAAGAGAGGATGGAGGGAAGAGAGGATGGAGGGAAGAGGGGGTGGAGGGAAGAGGGAATAGAGGAAAGAGGGGATGAGGGAAGAGGGAATAGAGGAAAGAGGGGATGGAGGGAAGAGGGAATAGGGAATAGGGAATGGAGGGAAGAGGGAATAGAGGAAAGAGGGGATGGAGGGAAGAGGGAATAGAGGGAAGAGGGAATGGAGGGAAGAGGGAATGGAGGGAAGAGGGAATAGAGGGAAGAGGGAATGGAGGGAAGAGGGAATAGAGGGAAGAGGGAATAGAGGGAAGAGGGATTGGAGGGAAGAGGGAATAGAGGGAAGAGGGAATAGAGGGAAGAGGGAATAGAGGGAAGAGAGGATGGAGGGAAGAGGGGATGGAGGAAAGAGGGGATGGAGGAAGAGGGAATGGAGGGAAGAGGGAATAGAGGGAAGAGGGGATGGAGGAAAGAGGGGATGGAGGGAAGAGGGGATGGAGGGAAGAGGGATGGAGGGAAGAGGGAATAGAGGAAAGAGGGGATGGAGGGAAGAGGGAATAGAGGAAAGAGGGGATGAGGGAAGAGGGAATAGAGGAAAGAGGGGATGGAAGGAAGATGGAATAGAGGAAAGAGGGGATGGAGGGAAGAGTGAATAGAGGAAAGAAGGGATGGAAGGAAGATGGAATAGAGGGAAGATGGAATGGATGGAGGAGAAGAAGAAAACACTCACTACACAAATGATGGGATAGAAATTGGTGAGGCGGGTCGGAACGTGCCAGAACTTTCCATGTGTCATTGATTAACTAAGCAGTGTTGAAGTGATTTAGAGATAGCAAAGCGTCACATAAGGGATTGGGTAGCCTATTCCTAACGCATACATATAGATTAATGTTTGGAAAGCCAGTTAAATCCTGATTTATCAATTCAGATTATAAGTGCCATGGTGATTTATTTTACAGTTCTGATCCAGTAAATACTGTTATTTACAAAATAATTTGGTAACTATGGTTATTCCTTACCTCAGAGAATTCAACAGAATTGCTGAGCAATGAAACTAATAAGTAATTCATTATTATGTTATTACCAATTTACCCTGAAATTACAATGTAGAAAACCAGATATGTCTACTGTAAAACAAAGCGTAACCCTCATTTGTTACAACACATTACACTACAGCCTCCAAAAGAGATCAGTTCAAGTCAAGGAGCAATCATTTGGATTACACAGAACAATATCCTACAGACTTGAAACAACATGGAAATGAGTCTCTGAGTACATCTGCTTCCCAACAAAGCAAACCATCCTCACCACGTTTGTTGGCCTTCTTCTTGTTTGACCCCACAGCCTCTCCAGAGAGGATCAAGAACATAACCCCACTCAGTCAGGGAAAATAGGAGGAGGCTTTGGGGTGAGACAATGGCTGTCTGAGTCAGAGAGAGAGAGAGAGAGAGAGAGAGAGAGAGAGAGAGAGAGAGAGAGAGAGAGAGAGAGAGAGAGAGAGAGAGAGAGAGAGAGAGAGAGAGAGAGAGAGAGAGAGAGAGAGAGAGAGAGAGAGAGAGAGAGAGAGAGAGAGAGAGAGAGAGAGAGAGAAAAGGGGGCGGAGGTAAGAGGAGTGGGAAGCAATTGCCCAAAAGGTAAGAGAAAGAGAGCAGCCAAACACTTTTTTCGAAACCGATGTGGCACCTGGTTTCTCTCAGTGTATCTGTGTGTGCTGTGAGAGAGTGCATGCAGGGGAGAGACGGGGGAGACAGCAGGGGAGGCGGCGGGTGAGTGAGTGGGTCTTTTCAAGGACAAGGCCAAAGCAGTTTTGTTTAGTGTGGCCTGCTGCGGCAGGGGAGGTGGATTGGAGCTACGGCTTGGGGGTCTGCCTGGAAGCCCCGCTCTTGGGCTAACTGATTAACCCTTAATTTGAAGGGAGTCTTGAGGGAGAAGATCCCTTCACCCAGAGCCCCAAGACCCTGATCATCTCCCTGCCAGCCAGACAGGCGGGCGGGCCTAAGCCAGGGCAGGGACAGGCCGAGGTGGGGTTGCTGGATGGGTTGGGGTAGTGGAGGACACGCAAACACACGGGGGGGGGGGGGGGGGTAAGCAGACATGGGGATTGAGAGCAAGAATTTATGATTTAAGCAGAGTGCCAGAGACGCCCCGAACACTAAAGTACCAGACTGGGGTCTTTTACCTGGTGAAGCCGCTATATCAATAAGATACGTGTGCGTGTAAGGGAAAAGGTAAGCCTTGCGTCATCCCACTTACCGGCCGGTGTCTACCATCTACTTAGTGTCTGGTTGGTTTGCCGCTACGGTACCTGTAGTGTATAACAATGAATAATGGGACTAATTGAGTTTGAATTTCGGAGAATCTATTGAAATGATCATGAATATTCAAAAACCGCCTGTACATCACACACGACAGAGAAAATAAATGTACTTGCAGTTTATTATTCATAGATAGATAAATTGATACATTGGAGTATCACCTGTATTGTCAGGTCAAGTTGTGCTTCTTTTATAATCTTAATTTGGTTATCAGAATCAGAGATAGGTAGGTTTACCTTCAGGAAGAGGGTCCTTAAGATAACAGAGCTTTCTGTTTCCTCCACTGAACCATATCTAATGTGAGTGGCTGGGAGGAAACTTAAGCACCATAACCGTTTCAGCCCATCAATATCAGACCTTAATTGACCCTCTGCAGAGCAGGCTGGAGCTGTAATTAGCTGTTATCTGCTCCTTTCTCATAAAGCAGGTACTCTGGACAAGAAGGATTTCAAAGGATCGCTTGGTCCAATGAAGAAGGGTCTCATCTTGGAGCCGGTTTTATTTCCAGTTAAACAAGACAGGCAGTGACAGAACAATCTGCGTCTTCCGCTGGGGACTCAAAGTCCACATCTCATCCCTGTTGGTGAGATTAGATAAACAGTTTAAAGGCAGGTATCCCTGCAGCCTCTCCTGTTTACCCAGTCATAATATTCCTTCCTAATAGCATCTGATCTAATGCCAGATTGCAGGGTAACTAGTCATTGTTGACAAAAGTGGCTAAAGTGCCATGGCAATGACAGGGATGTGGAAATAACAGGGCAAATCACAGGCCGCTATTCAATCAATCACAGATTAAAGAAAACAGCATTGCGGGTTCACTGAGAATGTTTAGGCTACATTAAATGTGTTAATGGGTAATGGTCTTTTTCCTGAATAGGAAAACTCCTCAACAGTCAAATCATGTCAGTAAGGGAAATGGATAACCTGGCCAAACTGTATACAGCCACAGCAGCTGACAGCCTACAAACAAATTCAACCACTCAAACACACACACCGTTACATTTCAAAGATCCATTCGTAGAAGTCTCTCCACCTCCATCTCCATTTTCTGACCAGCGTTCCTTTACCTCTCTGTCCCAACCCAGGCCAGGTGGCTCTCTGTGCTCTCTGGTCCCACGCCTGCGTGCTCCTGCCTGCAGCCACAGGCCAGGCAGAGGAGAGGCTCTGTTCGAGGGCCCTGTCTGTCCAGTGTCAGGCTAAGTGCCTCTGACAGCCCACCCCACAGTTATTAACTGTGATCCGCCACCACAAGGCCCGGGCACCGCCGAGCAGAGGGGAGGGCCCAGAGAGAGGCTCCCTCCGCTAGCTAGCTTCCACACAAAGGCTGCTTTGACCCAGAGGCCCACCACCCCATCCCAGTCCTACATCCCCAGCCCACACTAATATATATTTACAGCATTTCATATGCACATAGTGCATTTGGAAAGTATTCAGACCTTCCACATTTTGTAACGTTACAACCTTATTCTAAAATGGATTTTAAAAAATAATAATTCTCATCAATCTACACACAATACCCCATAATGAAAAAGCAAAAACAAGTTTTTAGAATTTTTTGCAAATGTATTACAAATAAAAAACTGAAATACCTTATTTTCATAAGTATGCAGACACTTTGCTATGATATTTGAAATTGAGCTCAGGTGCATCCTTGAGATGTTTCTACAACTTGATTGGAGTCCACCTGTGGTAAATTCAATTGATTGGATATTTGGAAAGGCACACACTTGTCTATATAAGGTCCCATAGTTGACAGTGCATGTCAGAGCAAAAACCAAGCCATGAGGTTGAAGGAATTACCCGTAGAGCTCCGAGACAGAATTGTGTCGAGGCACAGATCTGGGGAAGGGTACCAAAAAATTTCTGCAGCATTGAAGGTCCCCAAGAACACAGTGGCCTCCATCATTCTTAAATGGAAGAAGTTTGGAACCACCAACACTCTTCCTAGAGCTGGCCACCCAGCCAAACTGAGCAATCGGGGAAGAAGATGGTCACTCTGACAGACCTCCAGAGTTCCTCTGTGGAGATGGGAGAACCTTCCAGAAGGACAACCATCTCTGCAGCACTCCACCAATCAGGCCTTTATGGTAGAGTGGCCAGACGGAAGCCACTCATCAGTAAAAGGCACATGACAGCCCGCTTGGAGTTTGCCAAAAGGCACCTAAAGACTCTTAGACCATGAGAAACAAGATTGTCTGGTCTGATGAAACCAAGATTGAACTCTTTGGCCTGAATGCCAAGTGTCACGTCTGGAGGAAACCTGGCACCATCCCTACGGTGAAGCATGGTGGTGGCAGCATCATGCTGTGGGGATGTTTTTCAGCGGCAGAGACTGGGAGACTAGTCAGGATCGAGGGAAAGATGAACAGAGCAAAGTACAGAGAGCTCCTTGATGAAAACCTGCTCCAGAGCGCTCAGGTCCTCAGACTGGGGCGAAGGTTCACCTTCCAACAGGACAACGACCCTAAACACACAGCCAAGACAACGCAGGAGTGGCTTCGGGACAAGTCTCCACTTAGGTCCAAAAGGCTCCTTAACAGCTTCTACCCACAAGCCATAAGACTGCTGAACAATTAATCAAATGGCCACCCAGACTATTTACATTGACAACCCCCCCCCCCCCCCCCCCTTGTTTTTACACTGCTGTTACTCGCTGTTTATTATCTATGCATAGTCACTTTACCCCTACCTACATGTACAAATTACCTAGACTAACCTGTACCCCCGCACATTGACTCGGTACCGGTACCCCCTGTATATACAGTGAGGGAAAAAAGTATTTGATCCCCTGCTGATTTTGTAAGTTTGCCCACTGACAAAGACATGATCAGTCTATAATTTTAATGGTAGGTTTATTTGAACAGTCAGAGACAGAATAACAACAAAAAAATCCAGAAAAACGCATGTCAAAAAGGTTATAAATTGATTTGCATTTTAATGAGGGAAATAAGTATTTGACCCCTCTGCAAAACATGACTTAGTACTTGGTGGCAAAACCCTTGTTGGCAATCACAGAGGTCAGACGTTTCTTGTAGTTGGCCACCAGGTTTGCACACATCTCAGGAGGGATTTTGTCCCACTCCTCTTTGCAGATCTTCTCCAAGTCATTAAGGTTTCGAGGCTGACGTTTGGCAACTCGAACCTTCAGCTCCCTCCACAGATTTTCTATGGGATTAAGTTCTGGAGACTGGCTAGGCCACTCCAGGACCTTAATGTGCTTTTTCTTGAGCCACTCCTTTGTTGTCTTGGCCGTGTGTTTTGGGTCATTGTCATGCTGGAATACCCATCCACGACCCATTTTCAATGCCCTGGCTGAGGGAAGGAGGTTCTCACCCAAGATTTGACGGTACATGGCCCCATCCATCGTCCCTTTGATGCGGTGAAGTTGTCCTGCCCCCTTAGCAGAAAAACACCCCCAAAGCATAATGTTTCCACCTCCATGTTTGACGGTGGGGATGGTGTTCTTGGGGTCATAGGCAGCATTCCTCCTCCTCCACGAGGTGAGATCTTGCATGGAGCCCCAGGCAGAGGGAGATTGACAGTTCTTTTGTGTTTCTTCCATTTGCGAATAATCGCACCAACTGTTGTCACCTTCTCAACAAGCTGCTTGGCGATGGTCTTGTAGCCCATTCCAGCCTTGTGTAGGTCTACAATCTTGTCCCTGACATCCTTGGAGAGCTCTTTTGTCTTGGCCATGGTGGAGAGTTTGGAATCTGATTGATTGATTGCTTCTGTGGACAGGTGTCTTTTATACAGGTAACAAACTGAGATTAGGAGCACTCCCTTTAAGAGTGTGCTCCTAATCTCAGCTCGTTACCTGTATAAAAGACACCTGGGAGCCAGAAATCTTTCTGATTGAGAGGGGGTCAAATACTTATTTCCCTCATTAAAATGCAAATCAATTTATAACATTTTTGACATGCGTTTTTCTGGATTTTTTTGTTGTTATTCTGTCTCTCACTGTTTAAATAAACCTATAATTAAAATTATAGACTGATAATTTCTTTGTCAGTGGGCAAACGTACAAAATCAGCAGGGGATCAAATACGTTTTTCCCTCACTGTATACACACCACGGGCCTGCAAGCTGGAAGTGGGAGCGAGACAGGGCTTTACGTTGATTTGAAACACTGTCCATGCTCTTTCATCCTGATAGGTGGTCCATACCACTGTTTGTCCTCCCCTCCGCTGACTCGAGTCACTACCCTTTCCTGTGGGGCGACTGGGAGAGAGACTCAGCTACAGTCTCTTCAAACAACAAAATGGGTCATTAGACTGCAGAATTGGGACATAAATAAATACATATTTGAGGGGGGAATAGGAAGGATAGACAAATACACATAATGACAGCTGACTATGTTTAGCCCAGAGCATTTCGATAAACAGCAACTCTTCCTTCAGTGACAGAGGGCTTAGTCGCCGAATATATAAAAAAAACATAGCTACTTTTCCTGCCCCCATTTCCCACAAATACAGCCCCACTATTCACTGTTGAATAGTTGAGGCTTTTCCCTTTGAGGTGACTCGCTTTTATATAGCAACACGATATACAAAGTGATGCTACGGCCGTCCCCAGCCGTGTTCAAACTAAGCTACGGCGGGAAGAGCAGAGGACACGGCTGCATTATTATTCTTTACAAAAGCTGCCTATTGTTTGCTTTATGCTCAGCCACAAACTGTTTTGTCTGTCACCACTTCTTTTTCAGGGTGCCTTTTTTTATCTTCCTCGTTCCTCCCTTCTGAGACACGCGTTGGTGCTGCGTTGACAACACGGATGAAACAGATGACGTGTTGTCTATTGTTGAACTCATCCCTGCTCTGTGTGTAGGTTGGGTTGGGGGAAGAGGGTGCTTCTTTTTCAGCCGTATTATCTCATGAATCTTTTCCTGTGACAATTGATTCAATTTGAGTAAGACAGAGGGCCAGATGTTCTGAATGTTTGCACCAGTATAAAGTTTGTTATTTAAAGAAAAGATAAAGGCTGTGTGTAAAGCGCACTTACATTTTTAAGGCGTTATTATTTCTTTCTATTCCCTCTGAAAAAGACAGACTAGTAAATCTTTCCCAGACTGTTCAGATTTAAAAAATATTCTCTCATCTTAATTAAAGAAGTCATAATTCATATAGAGACTTTTAGTGCATGTCATCATTACTGGTTTGGGTTACTACTACTACCAGTGCTACCATACTGAGCTGTTATCCCCCGCACTCTGAAACCCAAGCACCCCCCCCCCCCACACTCATACAAACACACTCTGAAACCCCAGCCACCCCACACACTCACACACTCTGAAACCCCAGCCACCCCACACACACACTCTTAAACCCCAGCCCCACACACTCCTAAACCCCTGCCCCACATACACACACCCCTGAACACTAGCCTCACACAGGGTCAGGCTCCATCAGCTGAGCACACTGCCATGTCAGTACAGGTCAACACGGCCGCTGGCGCCACCCCTCTCTCCTCTCCCTCAGCCACTTCCCTTCCCTGGCTTGCGGATTGTGCAATTAGACATCACAGCACGTGGTCCTCTTAACCCTGGGGCTACACTTAAAGAGTCATCACTCTGGGTCAAGTGCACCAACGCTCTACTCACGGCCGGGTCCCACAGAGCTCTGTTGTGTGCTTGGACTGACTGAAGTCCCCTGTGGGGCTGCAGGGGAGGTCTGTCGGCCCATCATACAGGCAATGCTGCCTAATTGTACTTTAGAGGGGTAGTTCATAATTTCAAAATCAATGTTTGTCAATCCAGATTCCTAAATGGTGCTATCCGGGATCATTGGGATGTCCCTACCCTAAACCCTAAGCTTAACCTTAACCCTTACCTAACCTTACCTAAACCTTAACCTTAACCCTTACCTAAACCCTTACATAACCTTAACCCTTACCTAACCTAACCTAACCTTAACCCTTACCTAACCTTAACCCTTACCTAACCTTAACCATTTTACATTTCAACTTCAATGGGATAGGGATGTCCCAAGGATCACAGAAAGCAAGGACCATTCCTAAATGAATGGGAAAGATAGTTACCATCTAAATGTATTAAAGTAGACAGTGCCAATCTTTCTCATTCATTTGGGTTGCAGGCATATTTACAGTGCATTCGGAAAGTATTCAGACCCCTTGACTTTTACAGCCTTATTCCAAAATGGATTTTAAAAAATAATAATCCTCAGCAATCTACACACAATACCCCATAATGATGAAGCAAAATCACGTTTTTAGAAAAATTGCAACTGTATTAAAAATAAAAAACAGAAACAAGTATTTGATACACTGCCGATTTTGCAGGTTTTCCTACTTACAAAGCATGTAGAGGTCTGTAATTTTTATCATAGGTACACTTCAACTGTGAGAGACGGAATCTAAAACTAAAATCCAGAAAATCACATTGTATGATTTTTAAGTAATTAATTTGCATTTTATTGCATGACATAAGTATTTGATCACCTACCAACCAGTAAGAATTCCGGCTCTCACAGACCTGTTAGTTTTTCTTTAAGAAGCCCTCCTGTTCTCCACTCAATACCTGTATTAACTGCACCTGTTTGAACTCGTTACCTGTATAAAAGACACCTGTCCACACACTCAATCAAACAGACTCCAACCTCTCCACAATGGCCAAGACCAGAGAGCTGTGTAAGGACATCAGGGATAAAATTGTAGACCTGCACAAGCCTGGGATGGGCTACAGGACAATAGGCAAGCAGCTTGGTGAGAAGGCAACAACTGTTGGCGCAATTATTAGAAAATGGAAGAAGTTCAAGATGACGGTCAATCACCCTCGGCTCCATGCAAGATCTCACCTCGTGGGGCATCAATGATCATGAGGAAGGTGAGGGATCAGCCCAGAACTACACGGCAGGACCTGGTCAATGACCTGAAGAGAGCTGGGACCACAGTCTCAAAGAAAACCATTAGTAACACACTACGCCGTCATGGATTAAAATCCTGCAGCGCACGCAAGGTCCCCCTGCTCAAGCCAGCGCATGTCCAGGCCCGTCTGAAGTTTGCCAATGACCATCTGGATGATCCAGAGGAGGAATCGGAGAAGGTCATGTGGTCTGATGAGACAAAAATAGAGCTTTTTGGTCTAAACTCCACTCGCCGTGTTTGGAGGAAGAAGAAGGATGAGTACAACCCCAAGAACACCATCCCAACCGTGAAGCATGGAGGTGGAAACATCATTCTTTGGGGATGCTTTTCTGCAAAGGGGATAGGACGACTGCACCGTATTGAGGGGAGGATGGATGGGGCCATGTATCGCGAGATCTTGGCCAACAACCTCCTTCCCTCAGTGAGAGCATTGAAGATGGGTCGTGGCTGGGTCTTCCAGCATGACAAC
Organism: Coregonus lavaretus; assembly: GCF_964263955.1. Taxonomy (NCBI): domain Eukaryota; kingdom Metazoa; phylum Chordata; class Actinopteri; order Salmoniformes; family Salmonidae; genus Coregonus; species Coregonus lavaretus. The sequence goes on along the minus strand of NC_139992.1, from coordinate 11,203,287 downwards.
GACCCGAAACACACAGCCAGGGCAACTAAGGAGTGGCTCCGTAAGAAGCATCTCAAGGTCCTGGAGTGGCTTAGCCAGTCTCCAGACCTGAACCCAATAGAAAATCTTTGGAGGGAGCTGAAAGTACGTTTTGCCCAGCGACAGCCCCGAAACCTGAAGGATCTGGAGAAGGTCTGTATGGAGGAGTGGGCCAAAATCCCTGCTGCAGTGTGTGCAAACCTGGTCAAGACCTACAGGAAACGTATGATCTCTGTAATTGCAAACAAAGGTTCCTGTACCAAATATTAAGTTCTGCTTTTCTGATGTATCAAATACTTATGTCTTGCAATAAAATGCAAATTAATTACTTAAAAATCATACAATGTGATTTTCTGGATTTTTGTTTTAGATTCCGTCTCTCACAGTTGAAGTGTACCTATGATAAAAATTACAGACCTCTACATGCTTTGTAAGTAGGAAAACCTGCAAAATCGGCAGTGTCTCAAATACTTGTTCTCCCCACTGTACATATTCAGACCCTTTGCTATGAGACTCAACATTGAGCTCAGGTGCATCCTGTTTCCATTGATCATCCTTGAGATGTTTCTACAACTTCATTGGCGTCCACCTGTGGTAAATTCAATTGATTGGACATGATTTGGGAAGGCACACACCTGTCTATATAAGGTCCCACAGTTGACAGTGCATGTCAGAGCAAAAACCAAGCCATGAGGTCTGTAGAGCTCCGAGACAGGATTGTGTCGAGGCACAGATCTGGGGAATGGTAGCAAAACAATTCTGCAGCATCGAAGTTCCCCAAGAACACAGTGGCCTCCATCATTCTTAAATGGAAGAAGTTTGGAACCACCAACACTCTTCCTAGAGCTGGCTGCACGGCCAAACTGAGCAATCGGTGGAGAAGGGCCTTGGTCATGGAGGTGACCAAGTACCCAATGGTCACTCTGACAGAGCTCTAGAGTTCCTCTGTGGAGATGGGAGAACCTTCCAGCAGGACAACCATCTCTGCAGCACTCCACCAATCAGGCCTTAATGGTAGAGTGGCCAGACGGAAGCCACTCCTCAGTAAAAGGCACATGACAGCCGGAGTTTGCCAAAAGGCACCTAAAGACTCTCAGACCATGAGAAACAAGATTCTCTGGTCTGATGAAACATTCTCTGGTCTGATGCCAAGACAACACAGGAGTGGCTTTGGGACAAGCCTCTGAATGTCCTTGAGTGGCCCAGTCTCTGAAGAGACCTGAAAATAGCTGTGCAGTGTAACAGTGTTGCTTCCGTCCCTCTCCTCGCCCCTACCTGGGCTTGAACCAGGGACCCTCTGCACACATCGACAACAGTCACCCTCGAAGCACCGTTACCCGTCGCTCCACAAAAGCCGCGGCCCTTGCAGAGCAAGGGAAACAACTACTTCAAGGTCTCAGAGCGAGTGACGTCACCGATTGAAATGCTACTAGCGCGCACCGCTAACTAGCTAGCCATTTCACACCGGTTACACTAGAAATGCTCCCCATCCAACCTGACAGCTTGAGAGGATCTGCAGAGACGAATGGGAGAAACTCCCCAAATACAGGTGTGCCAAGCTTGTAGCGTCATACCCAAGACTCAAGGCTGTAATCGCTGCCAAAGGTGTTTCAACAAAGTACTGAGTAAAGGGTCTCAATACTTATGTAAAGGTGATATTTCAATTTTTTATTTTTTTAAACCTGTTTTTGCATTGTCATTATGGGGTATTGTGTGTAGATTTAAGTGGGGGGGGGGGACATTTAATCAATTTTAGAATAAGGCTGTAACCTAACAAAATGTGGGAAAAGTCAAGGGATCTGAATTCTTTCCGAAGGCGCTGTATGTAGCTGGATCTATAAAACGTTGTGGGACTTATACTTGTCACACCAATAGGCTACATTTGAGTTCTGAAAACATCTGTGAATTATCACTGCCAGTAACTATAGGTGACGATACATGGACTCGGTTGGGAATCTCCCTACGCAGCCAGAGCCATATCTAAAATATATAGCTATGCAGCATGACAGAGAGAGAGCTATATGTCGTGCTAATTAGAGGTGAAACAGAGTCTTTATACACCCTAATCACCAACCACCCCTGCTTGTTGGGTCTCATCCAGACTGATAATGGCTAAAGGATGTGTGTGGTGGGCTGCGGAGGAGATTCCCAATACCACAGAGCTACTATCTCTGTGGGAGTTCATTATACACACAGACTGCACACAGATTCACACAGTTGTGTGCAGTTTGGCCACAAAGCCATCGTTGTAAAGATGGGAGAAAATAAATAATTGCAATATCTGCATAATAAACCTGATTTACTGTCAGATATTAGAGATATATGGGGTAATCAGTTTGGGGAAAGCTGTGGGGAAAGCACCTCCCAGACACAGGAGGACCTCCCATGTATTCACACAACAAACACATGCACGAATGCAGACAAATACACACACGCAGCACACACAAACACATGCCTGCTGGTGGGCAGATGCGCTTGTCACCACACTATAAAATCACCATACTGAACGGAGTCGTGCGGACATCCCCTGCTGCACCCAAGCAGACAGACTCCCAGACAACCTTCCGCCCACGGTCCCTCCCCCACTACCCACAAGCGAGGTAGAGGGGTGGAGGAGGAGGGATGGGGGGGGTAGATCTCATCTGGGGACAAAGTTGAGACTGACCCTGCATCCCAAATGGCACCCTGTTCCCTATAAGTAGTGCACACATTTTGACCAGAGCACTATGGGCCCTGGTCAAAAGTAGTGCACTATATAGGGAGTAGGGTGGCACTTGGGACACAGCCTCAGTCGGTGACAGACATTCTTACAGAATAAGTGGAACCAGCTGGGTCATAAAGAGGTCAGATACAGAGTGGAGGTGTGGATACAGGGGGTTAACAGCATCAGACGGACCACATACACACACACGGATCTCTCACACTCACACACACAGCCTGATCCTCTCATTCACACACGCACACCATTAAAAGACACCACAGTCCAATAATCTGACCAATAAAGTCAGGCAATCACAGCAGCAAAACCATAACAAATGCGGGAGATAAGGAACTGCCCATCAACAAAATTCATAGTTCACTAACAATTCATCTATAAAGCCATAACAATCATGTGAATGCAATCACATGACCAAGGGGTCTGTGAGGTCCTGAGGCCTGGATATATAGAGTGGACCAATGATTCCTCAAGGAGTGGAAGCAGCAGGCATCCTTGGCTGCTTTACATTCACTGTACACTTGCCGCCCTCTCCTGGTAATATATTGGGTCCTCTCCTGGTAATATATTGGGTCTTCTCATGGTAATATATTGGCACGCTTGTCTCTACCACAGGAGGCTGCTAATGGGAGGACGGCTCATAATAATGTCTGAAACGGAGCAAATGGAATGGCATCTAAAACATGGAATCCATTCCACACATCCCACTCCAGTCATTACCACCAGCCTGTTCTCCCCAATTAAGGTGCCACCAACCTCCTGTGGTCTCCATGTACATGACATAGTGACATAGAAATATCTCAAATCCTTGACAGTTGACACACTAAAATAATCCATGAGTAATTTCACATGAAGAGCCTAGTCATTATTTATAAACTTTTAATTGAACTCTCAATTGAAAGTACACTTCTCCCTCCTGTCCTGTAGCACTCTGAAAAACAACCTGTTTTTCACAGTAGCCCCTTTCCGTCAGGAAGAGCAGTCCAGAGAACACAGGTCTGTGTCTGAAATGGCATCTTATTCCCTATCTAGTGTCCTACTTTTGAACAGAGCCTCATGGACCCCGGTCAGAAGTAGTGTAATATACAGGGAATAGGGTGACATTTGGGACACAGAAACAGGCTGAAAGGAGGAGCAAGAGGTGTGGATGGTGGTGGGTAAAGCTGAAGAGGGGGTCTCCATGATAACATCCTACCCTGATGATGAGGTTATGCGAGGCAGCTCAACAGGTCCATTCTCAGTGGCCTTTCTTTCAGCAGACAGAACGCTCAAGACATTGCACCACAAAGAATACATCTAAAGATACGATCCAACTCAACAAAAGCAAAAAAAATGTAGTTTGTTCTTTCCTATTTACAAAGCGTTTGAGATATTACTGAAAACCTATATGACAGAAAACCCAGTTAAATTACAGAATCGTTGAAGGTGTCGTAGGGATCAAAATCACTCAAGATGAAATGAAATACCCTAGTACAGTACTACATTCGTTAAAGTGTTATCAAAACAACAAGGAGGGGAATAGTATTCCAGTCTTGCTGATGTCCATGAGAGAGTCCGTTGATTTCAGAGTCCTTTGCCTCAATCCAGCTCCTCTTTTAGTGCCCAGTCAGGTGTGATAGGTTTAACATCAGGTAGTGGGCTTTGATTATCAAAAATGTCTGTGGTAGTGGTTGACAGTAGCTGAAATTGAAGGGGAATTAAAAAAGGCAAAGAAGGAATTCAAAGTATGAGGGCCAAAACATTATGGTGCTAGTAAAAAAGGGGGACAAGAGCAAGCAAATTAAAAGTATAAATATGGTGAAGTTTCGACCCGTCGATGTTAAATATAACAAGGACTTCTTTAAAATAAAATAGACAACATCAAGCCACCTGAACCCTAAAAAATAAAACAAATCAACCCATCCTGAGAACAATCCGAAAATAAATACACCCCTGTGCTTGCTCCTTTGTGTGTCGTGTGTGTTTTGTAGCACAGAACTCAGTCCAGATTCTATCTGTTGGTGTGTCAGTATCCCTGTAGTCCATTGTAAACCTTCTGTACCGATGCCTGCTTCAGAATCCCCCTCACTCCTGGAACAACAAAAGCAAGCCCGAATTGTAAATTATTATCCATTATGATCATAATTATTACATTTTTCAGAATCATTCATATCTGAGAAGTTAATGTGTACCTTTATTGTCTTCCTGACAGTGGTGTAAAGTCGGCAATTTGAAAACGATTTATTATAATGTATATTTATCGCTTACAGTTTGTAAATGTGTTACTTTTTTTTGGGGGGTGAGGAGTGTTCTATGGGCGTGTCCTTCGCCTCAGTCTTAATATCAACAATACCCATACCTCGTATGTAACACCACTGATATATAACATGCCATCTACTTTTTCCTGGCGTCATTAATTAACTCAAACTCATAAATAAATACATTACAAGTCCCATCCCCCAACCCATCTTTATCGACTGCCTCCTTACCCTCTTTCTGATTGTCATTCAGCTGTATCTCTGGGAACTCTACGTCGAAGGAGACAATGAGAGAGCCACGGATGTTGTTGTTGTCGAAGTTGGGCAGGCCTTCTCCTTTCTTCCACAGCCGAGCACCAGGCTTAGTGATCTTGTCCCTCACAATGTGGACCTGTAGTCAGAGGAGGAGTCAAAGTGTGTCACTGATTCCTTAGAAGTCCTTTTAGAAGAATACTTTATAATGAATAAATACTTTATTTTCTAGACAGAGAACAAAAATTCATATTTTTTGCTTTTCAATCAGTCTTTGTGCTTTTTGAGGATGGGGCAATCAATGATGGCTCAAGTCCCCTCCAAAACGTCTATGAACATTTCAGTACATGCCAGTAAAACAGTGTATGTATGTATTTCTTAGCTTCACTCGTCCATAGCTACCTTATGTCCATCCAGGTGTGTGATGTCCATCTCAAAGCCAACCAGAGCCTCCACCAGGGAGATGGTGACGTTAGTGTACAGGTCATCTCCTCGCCGCTCAAACACTGGATGTCTGTCAGTACACATATACATGACTAAATCACTCTTCAACAAAACAGCTTCCACAACTGACAAGATATTAGTGTACAATACATTGGTGTATCAAGCTAGCTTACAGGGAGAGGGAAAGAAAGATGCCTGTAGTGGGCATAGAAATAGACATATACAGTCGTGGTCAAAAGTTTTGAGAATGTATAATTACAAGCATTCCATAAAAGTGTCAAAGGCTTTTATTGACAATTACATTCAGTTTATGCAAAGAGTCACCTCTGCAATCTGCCCTGGCATGCTGTCAATTAACTTCTGGGCCACATCCTGACTGATGGCAGCCCATTCTTGCATAATCAATGCTTGGAGTTTGTCAGAATCTGTGGGTTTTTGTTTGTCCACCTGTCTCTCGAGGATTGACCACAAGTTCTCAATGTGATTAAGGTCTGGGGAGTTTCCTGGCCATGGACCCAAAATGTCGATGTTTTGTTCCCCGAGCCACTTAGTTATCACTTTTGCCTTATGGCAAGGTGCTCCATCATGCTGGAAAAGGCATTGGTCGTCACCAAACTGTTCTTGGATGGTTGGGAGAAGTTGCTCTAGGAGGATGTGTTGGTACCATTCTTTATTCATGGCTGTGTTCGTAGGCAAAATTGTGAGTGAGCCCACTCCCTTGGCTGAGAAGCAACCCCACACATGAATGGTCTCAGGATGCTTTACTGTTGGCATGACACAGGACTGATGGTAGCGCTCACCTTGTCTTCTCCGGACAAGGTGTTTTTCGGATGCCCTAAACAATCAGAAAGGGGATTCATCAGAGAAAATGACTTTACCCCAGTCCTCAGCAGTCCAATCTCTGTACCTTTTGCAGAATATCAGTCTGTCCCTGATGTTTTTCCTGGAGAGAAGTTGCTTCTTTGCTGCCCTTCTTGACACCAGGCCATCCTCCAAAAGTATTCACCTCACTGTGCGTGCAGATGCACTCACACCTGCCTGCTGCCATTCCAGAGCAAGCTCTGCACTGGGGGTGCCCCGATCCCGCAGCTGAATCAACTTTAGGAGACGGTCCTGGTGCTTGCTGGACTTTCTTGGGCGCCCTGACGCCTTCTTCACAACAATTGAACCTTTCTCCTTGAAGTTCTTGATGATCCGATAAATGGTTGATTTAGGTGCAATCTTACTAGCAGCAATATCCTTGCCTCGTCGGCCACTCTACCAAAAACGCCTGATTGGTGGAGTGCTGCAGAGATGGCTGTCTCCCATCTCCACAGTGGAACTCTGGAGATCTGTCAGAGTGACCATCGGGTTCTTGGTCACCTCCCTGACCAAGGCCCTTCTCCCCCGATTGCTCAGTTTGGCCGGGCGGCCAGCTCTAAGAAGAGTCTTGGTGGTTCCAAACTTCTTCCATTTAAGTATGATGGAGGCCACTGTGTTCTTGGGGATCTTCAATGCTGCAGACATTTTTTGGTACCTTTCCCCAGATCTGTGCCTGGGGTATTGTGTGTAGATTGATGAGGATTTTTATTTATTTAATCAATTTTAGAATTAGGCTGTAACCTAACAAAATGTGGAAAAAGTCAAGGGATCTGAATACTTTCCGAATGCACTGTACATAGAAGGGTTGAGTCACATAGACAACACAAAACAGCTTCCACAACTGACAACATACATCTTATATAATAGAGAGAGACAGGCTACCTAACAGAGTGAGAAAGCATTTGCATACAGCAGCCATATAAATAGAAGTGTTGAGTCACATAGACAACAGGAAGTAGCGAACATTCCAAAGATCTTTACCAGTGGAGGCTGCTGAGGGGAGGACGGCTCATAATAAATGGCCGGAATGGAGTACATGGTATCAAACACATGTTTTTCATGTGTTTGATACCATTCTATTCATTGGATTCCAGACATTATTATGAGCCGTCCTCCCCTCAGCAGCCTCCAATGATCTTTACGTAACACTAATGTATTAGTGTTGACAGAATGTCCTATAGCAACAAAGCATGGCTCCTAGAGAAGGTATAGAAGTTAATAGTAGCCTGATTAGAACCACTATATTATTTCTGAAATAAGGAAATTCTGCTCTTACTTCATAACTTTGATGCGGAAGCGTAGATCCCCTGGCTCTCCATCGATGTGAGGTTCACCTTGAGACAGACGTAGTTGTGAGTTAGACACTGATACCACTTTTTTTTTTACCCCCATTATCCTGATGGTTGAGTAAGTAGCTTACCTTCCCCAATGAAAGGGTACTCCGTCTCATCTCTCACTCCCTGTTCAATCTCTACCTCCAGAGTTCTCTCCTCATTCACCAGCCTGGGATCATGGAGACAGTCACATTTTCATCACTGAACACATAAATAAAGAACCCATTGACTCCTGTGTTAACACTCTTAACCAGAAGCACAGTCAATATGACAGTATAGAACAGTGGTTCCCAACCTTTTTCGGTTACTGTACCACCAACTGAATTTTGCTCTGCCCAGAGTACCCCAGAAGTACCCCCTCATGTGCATTTTACCAGTAAGCCTATGGTGTCATTAGTCTTCTCAAGTACCCCCTGCAGATTGGCCAAGTACCCGCAGGGGTCCTAGTACCCCTGGTTGGGAACCACTAGTATAGAACACATCTTTAATTTATCCATTTGCACAGAAATTCTAAATGTTTTGCTGACAGCACCCAACCCAACATTCACACGACAGAGTAGGCGCAGCACAGAGTCAACTACAGAGCAGCACCCCTGGAGCAGTGACTCACTTTATATTGGGGCACTCATCACACACTACTTCCTGGCTCATCTGGAAGCGTCCAGGTCCGAGTTGCGTCGTCCTCATTTCCTGTCTGCAGTTGCATTTCCGTTTCCCAGGGGCCTCTTTGGCTACAGGCTTGTTACGAACAACCTGGGATGTACATATAGGTGATGAGATTGGGGGGTATGTATTGGAATAGGCTAGGACTGGTGCACACAAATCGTATACAGTGGCCGTGTCCGAATACCTGTACTTGCGTTCTAAATAGTAGGCATTTTGGGTATGCGAAAATAGAAAGTTTTATAGTATGTGAAAATTTTTTTATTCAGTATGCTTTCAATGCCAGGATGTCATACTCAATTCAGCTTTATCTCTAGTAGAATTCGCTGCACACTATTGAGGAAGAGAATCGTTGAGTGTTTGACAACAGCTGATAAATCACATTAGGTGACGCAGCGTACCAAAATGAACGAATGGCGGGAATCTACGCAATTGCTCATTTTAGATTACGCATTCTCAGTATGGATGAGCCTAGCATGTTGATATTTTATGCTTATTGCATTAATTTTTACTAAACAGTGCACAATTAGTACACAGTATGTAGTTTTAATAAGTAGTAGCCAAGACAGATTTCGGATACGGACAGTATATCACAGACCACCATCAGGGTTGAAGTGTACCTCTACAAAGTTCCCAGAGTACACCTCTTCGAGTGTGACCTCCAGGTCCAGCACGATGTCATTTCCTCTGGGGATGTTCCTGTCCTGTTGTCCTTGCCGGTTTCCTCCGAACGTGAAGCCAAAGTCGCCAAAGAAACTGGAAGAGGCAACGGAGTGTGAGGGAACAGTTGGGTAAGAGGCATTATTTGGCTTGTAGCCAGTGCTTGATATAGGCAGGAGCTCACAGGAGCTGAATACCAGCACCTCAAATGTTCTACTGCTTGAGCTCCTGTTCCTCTTATAGAATATTAGATCAAAAGTATTGTGGAGCTTCTGCACCTAAATGTAAACAGTACCAGCACCCCAAATTAGCACCAGCACCCATTTCAGTCCAAGTCAAGCACTGCTTGTAGCAGGAGCTTGTAATTGAACACACTTCAGCCAGGTATTAAGCATTTATTACAAACTAAAGCCCTGGTAAGCCTGGTCTCGGCGCGACCACATAGACATATACCCACAAGGATTATGAGGATATCATTGTTAAGCACCGGGACCATATCCTTTATCATATATACTGAATCCATAATGTACAGTCTTTTATAGTAATCTATTAGGTAAACCTCCTGTACCTGGAGAAAATATCACTGTGAGAACCATGGTGACCCTCTTTCAGACCATCCTCTCCATATGCATCATACTGCTTCCTCTTCCCTTCATCAGACAGCACCTACAAACAGCACAACATCAGGGACGAATTCCTCTTTTTAAGTCACAAAATACTGTACTGTAGAGTACATGATTTCTTTACATTTGCAACATGAAATTAACTTAAATTACAAATTCTTAACATCACATTTCACCCCCTTAAATAGTTTAACCATTCAAAATTAATCAATCATGAAATTGGATGATGTTTCTAATCTACACGTTATCAGTGATCACTGGTGCGGTGTGCATCATTGTACGTTTCACTGAGCCGCTCCGAGTGCTCCACGTCGTGTTTCATGAGAGCACACTGACCACAGTATGAGCCAATCAGAGGCAGCCACACGGTCTTCTTGGCCAATCAAAATCACCAAGTTGTTTCCAACAACAACCAAATAGGTCGCTTACGTTTGTTACAAAATACTTTTGTATCCGTGCCTCGAGCGCTTCCGCAAATGAGATAGAACGCTGAAGCAAAATATTACTACACACCCAGATCAAATTACTATTATAAAAGGTTCATAAATGATACATAACAATAAAGCATTATTATCTCAACACTCAGTTGCCATTCAAATCTTTTAAATCTCTTCATAAGACTGACAATGATGTTGATGTGCATTGTTTGTTTCTGAGACTAGCTACACAAGACAAGATCCTCATCATGACATGATATTGATAGCATATATTGTCAAACAAAAGCGCCATTCAAAGAACAATTACCAGAGAGATAAGTTATATTTATGAGCAAAAGATACAGGGAAATACAGGGGGTCACTTCCTACCTCATAGGCTGACCCAAGGTCTGCGAATTTGTCGGCAGCAGTTGGGTCATCTGGGTTTCTGTCAGGGTGCAGCTGGAGAGCCAGCTTTCTGTAAGCCTTCTTGATGTCCCTCACGGATGCAGACTTGCTCACCCCCAAGATCTTGTAGAAATCTCGCCTGTAGATAGAGGACAAAATAAGAGGAGGGGGGGGGGGGGTTTAGCTACTTACAGGATCTTAGATATTTTTCCCTTCATGATAGTGACAAGTGGAGTAGGGTTCACAAACGTGTGGTTTATCAGACTAAGAATCTTTGCTTGTTTCTTGTATTTGTGAAGTAAATAATTCTAAATGGGCATCACCCAGTCCAGTGTATTCAGTTTGATATTAACGGCTCTCCAAAGCCAGTTGAGCAAGTTAGCCCACTCTTCCATGACATTCCCTCGAGTAGATAGTATGACAGCCTACACACGATTCACGATACTGGAAACAAAGAATCAGGCAAGGGTGATGTTGACTACCCTATGAACAAGGATTTTATTTACAGTGTTGTTTACGTTGCTGAGATTGCTTCTTTCCATCTCCAGTTAGTAGTTAGCTAACGTTAGCCTTTTTACACATGGAGAATGGGCTTCAGAAGCATAGACCAATCACAATGAAACATGTGTACCAGCTAGCGATACCGCGGTTGGACCGGTTTGAACATTGCAGAGGTTCGGGTTGTATAGAAACAAGTACTTACCCTGCAAGCACTGCCGCAACAAAATAAAGGACAAGACAGCAAACACTCCATAGATTCATTCCTTTAACGGCCATAGATACCAGTTTCTTCAAGAAACCAACAGAACAACCCGGCTTTTTGAGGTAGGCTTCCTTTCTGTCACTGATCCTCTTCCTTCTGTCAAATCAGAACCGCCCACATGCTGCCTGGAAGTCCCGCCTCTCGTGCTAACGCCCGCCCACCGTATATATAAGAGGCACATCCTACGTTCATCCACTACAAAATATATTTTACATATTTACATTTACATTTTAGTCATTTAGCAGACGCTCTTATCCAGAGCGACTTACAATTAGTGAGTGCATACATTTTTCATACAGGTCCCCCGTGATTGCCAATGATATGTATATATAGCTCTTAAAGCGACAGCAATAAAAGCCGGTGTACATTTTTTAAATATCTTTGCAATATCTTTTATAGTGGATGAATGTAGGATGTACATCGGATTCTTACAATATGCATGGTGTCTTTCAGCAATATCGCCAAAAATAATCGTCAAATATTCTCCCTTTATGTCTGACTTGATGCACCACCAGTCAGTGCATTGTGCGCGCGACCCTCGCTCTGTCTAGTTGCGCGCAACAGATGAGAACATGCAAGCGCGCCAAATAGGAAGAACGTTGTGTAGCTAGCTACGTGCTGATCAAATTCGCAGCATAGTAAACAAACCATACCAAAAGCCAGGTAGCTAACTAGATACTGTAAGCTACTAAACTTTAATTTCACTTATGAGGGAGCTTAATCACCAGTTACTTTTCCTGGAACTTCGAGGCAGGACCAGAAATCGATTGGACTAGTAGAAACTTGCCGAACAAGCCAAGGTAAGCGTCAAGTGTTTTGTCTCTCTGCTAGTCTGACTGCTTTGTATCAGCTGCTAAGCCATGTTGCTAGCTAACTAGCTTGCTAACGTTCCCTTGCTAAATAAATAAATCAAGAAAATGTTGTTAGCAAGCTACAGATCATCTCTAGTGGCCAGTTGTTGTCATGGGAACATCCGGCGTGCACTGTTTGTTAGCCAGGAAGGAACAGCAGAGTCAGACAACAACAGACATTTGCATTGGAGCAAACAGTGACAGAAAAAAAAAATCTAATTATTTAGAGGACGTTAGTGCACTAGCTAGTTACACAGGGGATAGGGGGTCATTTGAGACGCAGACAGTGAAAGGGTTCATAACGCCTATTCTGTTGCACGTAAGGTTCAAATTCCGTTTTTACAATACAGCTAGTTAGTTACCCCTTTAAATACGAGTTTCTTCTAATAACACTGCAGTATTGAACAGCAGTCCAGAAGCCACCAATGAATAGGTGAACTCTTGTCTACAACCCTTTCTTCATTCAATACACTACCATAGCTCAGATATCTCACCACACCCACTGTATGCTCACCCCTATGTCTGACCTCCCTGACCTCTCACCCAGTTATTTTGTTCTTCCACCCCCTCCTTCTCCTGTCCCACTAACAGCAATGGACCAGGGTGGTGGTGTGGCGTTGTGGCCTCGCATGGAGCCATTCCTCTTGGGGGCTCTGCAGGTGGCACCCCCTACCAAACTCAGCCTGCACTACCTGCGCAAGATGGCTGCCTACGTGCGCTCACGAGAGGGCTGCTTCCCCATGCTGGGCTGGCTCATGTGGAGGCACATCGCCTGTGGCAAGCTGCAGCTCCCTGAGGACCTGGCCTGGCTCTACTTCGAGACCTTTGACCTGCTGGTTGGTCATCCTGCAGAGGAGAGGCTGGAGTGGGCTGAGAACCTGTCCCAGTGCTCCTCCGCCAGAGAGCTGGACCGCCAGAGGAGCAAGGTGAGCCGTGAGCACACTAGCGACAGGGGGAGGGATGAGAAAAGGGCAGAGACCTGTATGACTATGCCCCCCAGGGATGTGTTGGCAGTTGGACTGTAATAATATCTATCCTGTTGTATCCTGCACTCCTTTTGTTTAGACAGACGTTGACAGGAGTCTGTTCATGATCCTTTTAGGTATTGTTTGTGAGACTGTCCTATGTGAAGTATTGGTTTGTGTTCAGAATCAGATAAAGAGATTTCTCTGTATTTCCCTCTTCTCTATTTTCCAGTTGTGTGTGGACACGCTGCAGTTCCTCCTCTTCCTCTACATTCAGCAGCTGAACCGGGTGTCTCTGCGTACATCTCTGATTGGTGAAGAGTGGCCCAGCCCCCGCTCTCGCTCACCCTCCTCGGACCGCGAGGCAAAGACCAGCTCTCAAAACAAGGTCCTGTTGCTCTATATTGCTTACAGGTTCAACGGCATACTGAGAGTGGAAATGTACATGATCAGGTCTCTCTAACCTATCTCTATACATTATTTAGTTTTCTTTCTTGAAATGCAAAGCAAAACATGATGTTGTAGTAATTGACATTGTAATATAAAAAAGTCCCCTGTAGCTCAGTTGGTAGAGCATGGCGCTTGCAACGCCAGGGTTGTGGGTTCGTTTCCCACGGGGGGCCAGTATGAAAATGTATGCACTCAGTAACTGTAAGTGGATAAGAGCATCTGCTAAATGACCTAAATGTATTAGCTCCCATATCCATGCATTGTATCATTGCTCACAGTCTTTTCACCCTGTTGTTGTGATCAGAACTGGGATGACCAGGCCCACCTGTCCTTCCTCCAGGCCCACCTGTGTGAGCTGCTGGAGCTGCTAGTAGAACCAGGCCAGCTGTCAGGGTCCGGCCAAGCCGTGAAGGACAGCCAGGTCTCTCTGGAGGCTCTACAGGTGAAGGGAGGGAACATAGTATGCATCCCAAATGGCACCCTATTCCCTATATAGTGCACTATATAGGGAAAAGGGTGCAATTTGGGATGCACTCATCCTCAACTATATCTTTCTTGCATAAAACAGTGAAAGGTCCCATAACATGCCCAAAATGTTGCAGTGTTCATTCAGTTTTTACAATACAACAATTTTCCTTTTCAGTAAAGAACAATACAATAAAATATTTTCTCTACAGGGCCTCAGCCTGCTGCTGGAGGGCTCAGTATCCCGCGGCCGGACCGTCCACCCCATCCACAAGCTGCTCTCCAGAGCCCCAATCCAGGCCCAGGCAGGGTACTCCAAACTCAGCCGCTCCTTCTCCCTGCACCCACTGATGGCGTGGCTCAGACAGGCCCTGGTCCCCAACCCCTTTGGGATGTCAACCTGCCTGAGGTCTGGGAAGAAGCTGGCCTGGGCTCAGCAAGGTCGGTTACTACCACCCAAAGTAAACCCTTATGTGGATCATTAATTGATATTTAGATGTCACAGTCAAATAAGGTATGTTAGTATGTTTATAGAAATTAGTGTGTTATCTTGTAACTTTCTAGCTCACCTTTTTCTGTGGGAGATGTGGAGAGCTATCAGGATTGAAGCATGGCTGGCTGTCTGTCTGTGACTGTCTTTTCTGTTTGTTCTCCTGTCCTCCAGTGGAGGGAGCTATGAAGAGAGCTAAGATTGCCCGGAACACCCACATGGCCCCCCCAGGCAGCAAGATGGTGCTGATGTCACAGGTGTTCAGACAGACCCTGGCCAAGGACTCAGACAAGCTAGTGGGAGCTAACGTCAAAATACACCGTTGCAGTGACGCTTTTATCTACCTGCTCTCTCCACTCAGGTGAGGTTCTCTACCCAGAGTCAGACTGGACACTACAGCTTCACCTAAATACAATAACATTTCAATAGAATGATCCCTTTTCTCAGATGAGATGGCATTCCCCGTGGTGTGTGTTTCAGGTCAGTGAGCCTGGACAAGTGTCGTAACAGCACGGTAGTCCTGGGTCCCATCGAGACCAGTATCCACATCCAGAGCTGTGAGAACGTTAAGGTGGTGTGTGTAGCTGGCCGTCTGGCCATAGGGTCCTCCTCCTACTGTACCATCCACGCCCTCACCCCCACCCGGCCCCTACTGCTCCCCGGGAACACTGCTCTCACCCTGGGGCCCTTCCACACACACTACCCCTCCCTGGAGGATCACATGGCCAGTGTAGGTCTAGCTGTGGTGCCCAACGCCTGGGACCAGCCCTTACTGGTGGGAGTGGAGGGTACCACCCCAGACCCTGGATCCTACAGGGTGCTGCCGCCTGCTGAGTTCTGCCCCCTTGTGGTGCCCTTCAGGATGGAGGGGGATACGTGTGAGGTGCCAGGCGGGCTGCCATCGCTGTACCAGAAGACCCATGAGGAGAGGGAGAAGAGTGTACAGGACTGGCAGAAGACAGTGAAGGATGCCCACCTGAACAAGTGGGTCATTAACAAAACTGCTAGATTAATTAGCAATGGAAATTTGACTAGGACTCAGAGAATGGAAACATGAAGTGCTTCCCAGTTTCCATGATCAACTCTTAAACATGTCTGCTGATTTTATAGAGGGTTGTGAGCTCAGGGGGTCTGGTAATGTTTCTCTTGTTGCTCTATTCAGTCAGGCTTCTCTGTTTTCAGGGAGCAGCGGCGTCAGTTCCAGGCCCTGGTGGAGCAGAAGTTCCATGAGTGGCTGTTGGAGTCGGGACACAGGCAGGAGCTGGACAGCCTTATCCCCCCATACATCGCGTCCCAGGACCCCTCGGACAGCGACAGCCTGGAGGCCAGGACCAATGATACCAGACAGGAAGGGACATCTAGACAGGAAGTGGGGCAGACACCTATGCCTTGCTGACCTTTTGGGTTATTGTTGATTTGAGATCCTCATACAAAGCTCTTGCCTTTGCTTCACAGTCAGCTGTTTGTCTCACAGCCACTAGCACCTCTAATCCCTTTGTTTGCCTGCTGTCTGTCCACAGTTCTAGGCAGGATCTGATCTGAGGATCACTAGACTACAGAAGGAGGGTGGCCTGGTATTGACGACTGGCTCTGTTCTAGTCCCCTTCATCCAGACCGTTGCGTTCCCCTTCTCCTGAAGTGTGCACTTGTACACTCCCTCTCATGTATTTTACAACGGTGTGGATGTGCAGGGTAGAGAATCAGGACAAAGCCAGTGGTCCAAGAGCACTTGGGGTACGATAAGAGAGTAGATCTGTGTAGTCTGGTTCTGCAGTAGTTACTGTACCATTTGAAATAATAGGGAATCAGGTTGTGCTGTTAATCCAGAGATTGACATCGTCCAGTATATGGAAAAAATTAATTAATGTATACATCTGATTGTACTGTATGTATGATATTACGTCTTAATATGCCTTTTCTGGTAGCATAGGAGAGAGGGTGTGATGAATTTAAAGGTCTGTGCCTCTTCAATAAATTCCAATGAATTTAGTACCGTCCTAGCCTGAGTGCCAATCTGTTGTGCTATCGTGTCAACTCATTACTACTGTTTCAAAATGTTTGGCTTGACAATGATCAATGGAGTTGGCAAGAGCACAAACAGATGTGGGTCCAGGCTAGTACTTCCCTGGGATGGGTACTTGAAGCCTGTAGTCTTTAGACAGCACCCACCTCTAAGAGGATGGATGACAGGGCACATTAGTGTAATGAGAAGAGAAACATGCCTTTGAGGGAGCAGTTATATTCCATTATATGGGTCAAGGGACAGTGGACCTAAAGCAAAGCTCTGTGTCCTGTTAAAATAAGCCTAGCATGCGTCAGAGGATGCTGATGTGCTAGGTAACCTAAGTCTTTCCATTTCTTGTTAGTCCTCTCCCTTTCTTCAGTGTGGAGAAGGATGGATGAGATTATGTTGTGGTTATTATGTCTTACTGCTGTAGCTTAGTTCTCTGTAACTTGCCTTTCAATTAAATTGCACTATGCTGCCCTATCTACACAGTTACAATGGAATTAATTTGCAATGGTTTGAGCACAATTTTGTTTAGTTCTCAAGTATTCTTTAGACATGAATAAACTATTTGTTTTTTGCTTTGACGTGCCTTTTTATGTGTTGTTGTTGATTAGCGTACTTTCCTAGAGACCCTGTGTATCGACCTCAATTAATGTTTAGTTATACTGTTAGACTAATCACACACCATTACAATTAGCTGTAGCACAGTCAACATGTATAGAGATTACGGCAATGACCTTAAAGGGGCAATCTGCAGTTCAAACAATAAAGTGGCCACCCCACCACTGATTTGGTAAATAGCTGAGGATTGAGGCTGGAGGCAATACAGTGGTTGTTTACAACTACATTGTTTACAAACAAAGGAGTAAAACAAGCTTATATTTGGGGTTTTGATGGGGTAAGACAATTGAACTTAGCTCATGAGCCATTTACAAGTTATATTCTTAGAATCAATGGGTATATGCACTACCGTTCAAAAGTTTGGGGTCACTTAGAAATGTATTTGTTTTTGAAAGAAAAGCCATATCTCAGACTGGCCATCTTAATCTTTTATTGGCCAGTCTGAGATATGGCTTTTTCTTTGCAACTCTGCCTAGAAGGTCAGCATCCCGGAGTTGCCTCTTCACTGTTGATGTTGAGACTGGTGTTTTGCGGGTACTATTAAATGAAGCTGCCAGTTGAGGAACTGTGAGGTGTCTGTTTCTCAAATAATAATATAATAATAATATGCCATTTAGCAGACGCTTTTATCCAAAGCGACTTACAGTCATGTGTGCATACATTTTTACGTATTGGTGGTCCCGGGGATCGAACCCACTACCTTGGCGTTACAAGCGCCGTGCTCTACCAATTGAGCTACAGAGGACCACAATTGTGAGGTATCAAAATTAAAATCTTTACCAAGAGAGAAAAAAAGTGTCATGAATGAGAAGCCAAAAATGGAAATGACTTTGTGCAAGGTTGAGTGAATATAATTGATGCACTGATGAAACCTCAGATGTATAGCTTGTGATGTACATGTGACCTCTAACAGCTTTGAGTGAGCTACAGTAAGCTGTTGTACCTTCACCTACATATGTATTAATGCAACAATATGAAAAACAGACGTTACACATAAAAGGAACCAAGAATGAGAAGATCTAACCCAAATAGCAAACAAATCCACTGCTGTACAATTCAGCTACCAAATACCAAGTACTTTCAAATCTAATGAAATCTCTACTGGCCAAAATAAAGCATTCACCTGGGAACCTCAGGTTTTAGTGCAATTGGATGGACCTTTGACATAAACATTCTCACTGTCGGTTCTTTCTATCAATGGCATTGAACCAGTATCTTTTTTACATTGATCATCTGGGTCATGTTCATTAGGGCATACCTTAGCAAAATGTTTTGCAACAGAAACCAAAAACAAGTGTTCCTTATTGGACAAGTTCAGATCACACTACCTCCCCATTTCCCAGTTTTTCTGCAGTTTCAAGCCTAGAAAACTAGACACTCTAATGTATTTGTCCTCTTGCTCAGTTGAGCACCGGGGCCTCCCACTCCTCTTTCTATTCTGGTTAGAGCCAGTTTGCGCTGTTCTGTGAAGGGAGTAGTACACAGCATTGTACGAGATCTTCAGTTTCTTGGCAATTTCTCACATGGAATAGCCTTCATTTCTCAGATCAAGAATAGACTGACAAGTTTCAGAAGAAAGTTCTTTGTTTCTGGCCATTTTGAGCCTGTAATCGAACCCACAATTGCTGATGCTCCAGATACTCAACTAGTCTCAAGAAGGCCAGTTTTATTGCTTCTTTAATCAGCACAACAGTTTTCAGCTGTGCTAACATAATTGAAAAAGGGTTTTCTAATGATCAATTTGCCTTTTAAAATGAAAAACTTGGATTATCAAACACAACGTGCCATTGGAACACAGGACTGATGGTTGCTGATAATGGGTCTCTGTACGCCTATGTAGATATTCCATTAAAAATCTGCTGTTTCCAGCTACAATAGCCATTTACAACATTAACAATGTCTACACTGTATTTCTGATCAATTTGATGTTATTTTAATGGACAAGAAAATTGCTTTTCTTAAGAAAACAAGGACATTTCTAAGTGACCCCAAACTTTTGAACGGTAGTGTATATCATGAATTTAAAAGTAAACAAATGTGTGTAGCAATCGCAGATTGCCCCTTTAAATGCTCTCTACTTATGAACTAACTTGAAACTTTCCCAAACAAACTGTCTTGGCTCTGTTTGGGCTCATGACATAGCTTGACATTATTTGGCCAATTCAGGGCAAAGGGACTGTGCACTGGTACATCAACTATTTTTAGCTAAGACTGGAGGGGAACAGATATTGCACAATTCACCTCAGAGTCCTTCCTTCCTTTGTCTCTTTTGAACATTCATTGGCCCCAGAGGAGGAATGGAAGAGATTGATTGGCCTGCATACTTAACTGATTTTCTGATTTCCATGCTTCTAAATAGTCTTCTAGTGTAATGGACCTTGCGTCTTTGAAATGTCTGATGTATGCCTCCAAGCACACCCACACACCTTTCTACCCTGCTGTTGTTAGTTGAAGACGTGACTACGCCTGGAGAGAACTTGTGCCACTTCAGGAGCACAATATCCCTCTGCATCTGGGCAGAATTTGGCACATTTGGCAGACTGTTGGCATGAGGTGGTGGGCACAGTGGGCATAGGCTGGGTGGGGGTGAGGGGAGCAGGGTGGCATGCAGGGTGGGTGTGTGTTGTGGTGGGTATGGGGGTCGAGGTGAGTTGGGGGGCATTTCAGCGAGCCAGCAGAGAGGGGGGTCAAAGGGCACTCTCACCATGGTACCATTATGCCGTAATCCCGCTTCGCTTTTCTGGAAAAACTGAATAGCACTAGAATCACTGACTACATTTTACAATCTCATTTTAATGACAAAGCAATTGTTTTCCTCATAGCCGCCACAGTTTATACAACTGGGAGGCTGGTTATATAAAAGGGCTTGGGTGGTAGGACCAGAGACATCCAGCATCCAGCCTTCAGGGGGACCATCAGACCACCGCTATCTATCAAGCCTAGCCCACATACAATGTCCAAAATGGGCAGGGTGAGTAACAGGGTTATAGCCACTTGGCTCTGGACTGCCACCAACTCCATCAGAACAGGTTTTAATGCAGATATGGTGGATAGGACAGGACACTCAGGTTTGCCACAGTGATTGTATGGTGGCAGTAGCACAGCAGCGATTTTTTGTGGTGTTTTTGGTATAGTTATGGGATGGCCCATTTGAATATTTTGTGTCAAACTTGACTGATTTATCCTGCCAGCCATAGTAATAATAGTGTAGTTTTGTGTGATACCATGGCATATACACAGTAAGTGGATGGCACTATTGCCAGACCTCACAGCTCAACCCCATCTGTGAACTGGAATGCTGGTAAAAGCTTGTCAGCACTGATGTCCTACAGACACTAAACCCTCTGCCTGGCCTAAACACAAATGTGATTGGAAATCCAGTCTTCGATTTGGCATTCAAGTGCCATTGAAAATATTTACATTAAAGTTTTCCTGTGCTGGAAAGACTAACTCAAACTGATGAGTTTACCCCCGTCCATGTCTTTTATACTGAACAAAAATATAAACGCAAGATGTAAAGTGTTGGTCCCATGTTTCATGAGCTGAAATAAAAGATCCCAGAAATGTTCCATATGCACAAATTTGTTTACGTCCCTGTTAGTGAGTATTTCTCCTTTGCCAAGATAATCCATCCACCTGACAGGTGTGGCATATCAAGAAGCTGATTAAACAGCATGATCATTACACAGGTGCACCGTGTGCTGGGGACTATAAAAGGCCACTCTAAAATGTGCAGTTTTGTCACACAACACAATGCCACAGATGTCTCAATTTTCTCTACCATAAGTCGCCTCCAACGTCGTTTTAGAGAATTTGGCAGTATGTCCAACTGGCCTCACAACCGCAGACCACGTGTAACCACGCCAGCCCAGGACCTCCACATCTGGCTTCTTTACCTGCAGGATCGTCTGAGACCAGCCACCCGGACAGCTGATGAGTAGTTCTGTCTGGGGAAAAACTCATTCTGATTGGCTGGGCCGGGCTCCCCAGTGGGTGGGTGGGCCTATGCCCTCCCAGGCCCACCCATGGCTACGCCCCTGCCCAGTCATGTGAAATCCATAGATTAGGGCCTAATGAATTTATTTCAATTTACTGATTTCCTTATATGAACTGTAACTCAATAAAATCAATGAAATTGTTGCATGTTCAGTATTAGCTGCAAAGAAACGCATCAGGAATGTGTTGAGTGGATTGACTTGTTCTTTGGTAATCACTAGGCACTGGGAGGGTTGGCGTCAGCTGGATGATTTGAGCAAGGACCACATTACTTAAATATTTTAGGTTGGAAAGAGCCATTAATTGTGTGAAAAGGTACCTACATGTGTCCTACAGTGCAGTCCAGAGCATTTATCAAGCATAAAAACCTAAGGTCAACCCACTCACGCTTTCTTCCAGATTGTCTTTTACGAGGTTAATTTACAGGGTGTCATTATGAGTGTGACAGCAACTGCACAGAACTCCCATTCCTACCCACTGTAACTCCATCCGTGTGGAGAGTGGTGCCTGGGTGGTCTACGAGAGGCCCAACTACATGGGCTACCAGTATGCTGAACTGTCTGAATGGAGTGTACTGTATGTTGTATTAGAAGACATAACACTTCACTTCACTTCAATGCAAGGGGTATGCTATGCAGTGTGTAACTGTAATTGCATAGATCAATAGACAAACCAAGAATAGCTCCTATAGTGATAGCAAAAGCGGTATAAACAGGGCATATGCAGGATAGGCATATTAGGCATCCCAATCCCAATGAGACCAAGCACAGGACAGGACAGTGACAGTTCCCCCCGGTCCTCAGGGCTTGGCCAATGGAGATCAATACCAGCTTATAGCACTGATCACACTGATCGCTATGGGCTGACCTAGTGCTGGCAGGCAGAATCAGACATACACTTCCACTGTAGAATCAATCCATTTTGCAACTTTGACACAACAATGCTGCAGAATATGGTGGTGGATATACTCTATAACACAGGAAGCCATAAACGGTGCAAACAGCAGAAGCAGAGGAAAAAATACAACAGGTAATGTTATAAAAAGAGACGTTTAGTTTCTCACGATGGTCCTTTCAGTTTCGGACTCAAGAGTATAAAAACATTGTAATGGTGATGGATCGGTAGACAAATAGATTTTTAGATCGAACAGAACATCGACAAAAACAGAACAATACTTTACAAACCTTACATCGTAGCCCCCAAAATAAACAACAAGTTGTTGAGTAAGAATCTCATCTCCCTACATATCCCTCTTTCTCTTTCTCTTACCCCACATCCCATCCCCCTTCTTTCCCAATCCCTTGCACTAACCCCTCGCCTCCATCTCCCCTACTACCACCACCCCTCACCCCCATCCCCACCACACCTACCCCTGCAGAACAGTGGGACCCAGTACAAGATGCAGCTGTATGAGAAGGACGACTTTGCGGGCCAGTCCCGGAGACGTACCGTTGGAGGGAGGTGTACTCCTGCAAGGTCCTGGATGGCTGGTGGGTCTTCTACGAGCACTCCAACTACCGCGGACGCCAGTACTTCCTGGATAAGGGAGAGTACAGGAAGCCTGGGGACTGGGGTGCAGTCAGCCCCACTGTCCAGTCCTTCAGAGACTTCACTGAATGATCCTCCTGACCCCAACAACCTCAACCTCTTCTATTATCATACATAATATGGACTTTGAATAACCCTTTTACTATGAGTCCTATCCTATTACTGTGAGTCCTATCCTATTACTATGAGTCCTATCCTATTACTGTGAGTCCTATCCTATTACTATGAGTCCTATCCTATTACTATGAGTCCTATCCTATTACTGTGAGTCCTATCCTATTACTGTGAGTCCTATCCTATTACTGTGAGTCCTATCCTATTACTATGAGTCCTATCCTATTACTGTGAGTCCTATCCTATTACTATGAGTCCTATCCTATTACTATGAGTCCTATCCTATTACTATGAGTCCTATCCTATTACTATGAGTCCTATCCTATTACTGTGAGTCCTATCCTATTACTATGAGTCCTATCCTATTACTGTGAGTCCTATCCTATTACTATGAGTCCTATCCTATGAGTCCTATCCTATTACTGTGAGTCCTATCCTATTACTGTGAGTCCTATCCTATTACTGTGAGTCCTTTGTGACTTTACTGAGGTCTCACCTGAAACAAAAACGTGTCTGGTCAGCATATCTGATATGTTGGGACTTCTTTGTGTGTCTGTGTGAGTGAGTGTGTGGTGCTGGAAAGTAGCATTATTTTGTCCAAAAGGCATGACCTTGAACTGCTGCAATCCAAAGGAAGATGTAACTCAGCCACTGATTCATTTTGGTGCAATACGGAGCAATCTTTTCTGTTGGAATCACCCAAATAACAAGGGAACTAATAAGAGAATGTCACAAACTTCTACAGGTGTCAAGATATCTTATCGATGCTTCACAGTTCCACTGACACAAGTCGACTCAGCCTGCCATTACCAAGTTGAGTTGTCCTCACAAAGAATACTTCTAGCAACCATGTCTCATAGTTATAGAACAGGCTTGAGGCCCACAGTGACAGCGTGAGGGTTGTGATGAGTCCGAAAGGAGAAGCAGTTTCCTCCTCCACCAATCAGAGCCATCATTGTTGACCCGTCAGAGTCATTAGAGTCCAGGAGCTCCGAGCAGAAGGAGTGCAGCATGAGAGGCCAGGGTACAGCAGACTAGAAGAGGGACAGAGAGAGATGGCAGTGAATCCATTTTATATTGTCTGTGTGACTGTGTGCAGTGAAAGCAGGGGTATAATATAACAGGGGTTCGGCAGACTAGGGGAGGATAAGAGATATGGCAGCTGGCACTCAGTGAATCCATTTTGTGTAGCCCATGACAGTGTGTACAGTGAATCCATTTTGTGTGTGTTATCTGTGAGCGTGTGTGCACTACAGTGAATACAGGGATGTAATATAACCGGGTCAACACCTACTCAGTGTCCAGGATCAGCTCCACACTGCCCCCTGTGGTCAGGTCTGTAACAGCAACCCCTGGCACGCCCTCATCCTGCAGCCAAACTCCTCCCACCAACACCAGCCGATTACCAATCACATGGGCACACTGGGAATATCTGGAACGAATGGAGGATGGTGCCAGCGTTAAAACAACCCTTTGATTTAGCAGAACAATATCCTGGGCTCATTTAGAGGAGGACTACGGTGTCTGAAACAACTTATCTGTCCATTAAATTAACTCACTCCATGTTAAAACAATATGCAAAACACAAAGTGACACGATACTGTGAAATCAAGTATCAGCCACTAGACTGTGTTTTCCTGTATCTGAGTTGTTGAAGCTCCACACCTGGGCACTAGAGGGGGTTGGAGCTGCAGTCTCTCCCAGCAGAAGCCTGTGGTGGTGGGCCCCAGTAGGACTGTATCCCCTAGTGGAACACTTCCTCTACCCAAACCTCCACAGATCACCACCCCTCCTTCATATGGACAGGCTGAACTGGAGAAGCGAGGCTCAGGCGCAGTGCCCTCTATAGGAATCTGCAAAAACACTTAGTCAAAGTTCAGTGATATTGTATTTCTTTGGTATAGGCAGCAGTGGAGGCTGCTGAGGGGAGGATGGCTCATAATAATGGCTGGAACGGAGTGAATGGAAAGGCATCAAACCATGTGTTTGATGTATTTGATACCAGTCCACTGATTCCGCTCCTGCCATTACCACGAACCCATCCTCCCCAATTAAGGTTCCACCAACCTCCTGTGGTAGGCAGGCTACGTTCCCCACAGCTAGGTAATATAATGAACAGCAAAGTAAACAAACCCACCTCGGTCCAACGCTGGTCATCAAGACACAGAAAGTGGGCGTCACCCAGTGCATCCTCAGCCTCGTTCCGTCCTCCAAACACAAACAGGAAGTTCTGACCTGTGAGAAAGAGACAGGAGAAGACTGTTGAAGCATTTTTGCCATTAAAACAAAGTTCTATCAGTAATCCCTGCTGCTGACAAACTGACTTTAGATCAACCTGTAAAGGAACCAGAGCATATGAGCGGAGTGGAGCGGGAGCGAGCGTGGAGCGTGAGCGGACGGATTTTGAACAGAGCGCAGAGCGGCATTTTTAAAAGGACGGAGCGTCGCCCTATGTCCCGCTCCAATTTCGCTCGCTCACACCACGAGTCTGAAGCATGCTCAAGCCTGACCCAGAATCCATCTTCTTTCTCGGGAGAGGTTGTGTTTTCTCTAGCAGGAGGTAAGCTTGGCTTCTTATATGGTGTTGAGTAAAGCTTAAACCATGTATTTAGATTGTAGGTAGGTAGTTGTAGTTAGGTATTGTAGGTAGTTTATTTAGGTAGTTATTTAGGTAGTTATTGTAGGTTTCTGTAGGTAATTATTGTAGGTAAGTATTGTTTACGGCGGAGCCCGGCGAAGCACGAGGCTAGCTAGCTAGCGGGTAGCTACTGGTAACGTTTAGCAACGGTGGAGAGTTGTTTCCAATGTTATTTCACGCTTAAGAGTACCTGTAATTAAGCCAGCTAGCTACCTACCATTCAGCCGTTTTTCTAACCTCATTATCTGAGCCATCAACGTTAGGTAGTTAGTAGCTACTGTACTTAATTACACCTACTGATTGCAGAAGACAAATGTCAGCTGGCGTCGGGTAAGTTTGGCTTTATACATAGCTTGGGCTTTGTCGAGTAAGGCTTAATTATGTATTTAGATTGCAGTTAGGTATTGTAGGTAGGCCCGCAGCACGAAGCTAGCTAGCTAGCCGTTTTTCAAACAAAGTCAACACAGTAGCCATTGCTAGCTAGCCAACACGACCAGCTAACTGTACTGTAGCAGCTAAATACAATATATTTGTGCTAGCTAGCCAACGTTTAATTTTTGCTGCGTTATGAAAGGAACTAGACACGGACACGAATTATCTGTTTAGTGTGTTAACACACTATTGGTAGTTTGTTGTAACCAAGTATTGGTGCTAAACTGTGTGTTATTGGATGCTAGCATGCTAGTTAGCTATGGCGTCATAGTTAGGCATCGTGGGCTGTTGTGGGTAGTTATTGTAGGTTAGCATTGTTTTCGGCGGTGCCGGGTGTAGCACGAAGCTAGCTAGCTAGCCGTTTTTCAAACAAAGTCAACACAGTAGCCATTGCTAGCTAGCCAACACGACCAGCTAACTGTACTGTAGCAGCTAAATACAATATACTTGTGCTAGCTAGCCAACGTTTAATTATTGCTGCGTTATGAAAGGAACTAGACACGGACACGAATTATCTGTTTAGTGTGTTAACACACTATTGGTAGTTTGTTGTAACCAAGTATTGGTGCTAAACTGTGTGTTATTGGATGCTAGCATGCTAGTTAGCTATGGTGTCATAGTTAGGCATCATGGGCTGTTGTGGGTAGTTATTGTAGGTTAGCATTGTTTTCGGCGGTGCCGGGTGTAGCACGAAGCTAGCTAGCTAGCCGTTTTTCAAACAAAGTCAACACAGTAGCCATTGCTAGCTAGCCAACACGACCAGCTAACTGTACTGTAGCAGCTAAATACAATATATTTGTGCTAGCTAGCCAACGTTTAATTATTGCTGCGTTATGAAAGGAACTAGACACGGACACGAATTATCTGTTTAGTGTGTTAACACACTATTGGTAGTTTGTTGTAACCAAGTATTGGTGCTAAACTGTGTGTTATTGGATGCTAGCATGCTAGTTAGCTATGGTGTCATAGTTAGCTAGATGAATAAAGTAAGTTGAGTCTATTCCTTGAAACATTGAACCGCTGTAGTTCACAACAATTCTAATTTCTAAAAGTGGAAGTTGGGAGAGTTTTTGTTCGGGTGGTTCAGTGAAACAATTATAGTTTCTGAGGTGGAAGTTTTGGTGAGGGAGGCCCTACTCTCTCCTTTCCCAGATGTTTAGTTCATTTCATTCCGATCTCCTCTGCATTATTGTAGCCATTTGCTACAGCCTGTCAACTATGCCTCTGCCTATCCCTGTTCTCTCCTCTCCGCACAGGCTACACAAACGCCTCACACCGCGTGGCTGCTGCCTCTCTAACCTGGTGGTCCCTGCACGCACCCCACACCTGGAGTTCCAGGTCTCAGGCAGCCTCTGGAACTGCCGTTCTGCTGCCAACAAAGCTGACTTCATCCCAGCCTATGCTAACCTCCAGTCCCTCGACTTCCTGGCGCTGACGGAAACATGGATTACCACTGAAAACACTGCTACTCCTACTGCTCTCTCCTCGTCTGACCATGTGTTCTCGCATACCCCGAGAGCATCTGGTCAGAGGGCTGGTGGCACAGGAATCCTCATCTCTCCCAAGTGGACATTCTCAATTTTTCCCCTAACCCATCTGTCTATCTCCTCATTTGAATTCCATGCTGTCACAGTCACTAGCCCATTTAAGCTTAATATCCTTGTCATCTATCGCCCTCCAGGTTCCCTTGGAGAGTTCATCAATGAGCTTGACGCCTTGATAAGTTCCTTTCCTGAGGATGGCTCACCCCTCACAGTTTTGGGGGATTTCAACCTCCCTACGTCTACATTTGACTCATTTCTCTCTGCCTCCTTCTTTCCACTCCTCTCCTCTTTTGACCTCACCCTCTCACCGTCCCCCCCTACTCACAAGGCAGGCAATACGCTTGACCTCATCTTTACTAGATGCTGCTCTTCTACTAATCTCACTGCAACTCCCCTCCATGTCTCCGACCACTACTTTGTTTCCTTTTCTCTCTCGCTCTCCTCCAACACTACTCACTCTGCCCCTACACAGATGGTAATGCGCCGCCGCAACCTTCGCTCTCTCTCTCCCACTACTCTCCTATCATCTCTTCCCTCTGCTCAATCCTTCTCCCTCCAATCTCCTGATTCTGCCTCCTCAACCCTCCTCTCCTCCCTTTCTGCATCCTTTGACTCTCTGTGTCCCCTATCCTCCCGGCCGGCTCGGTCCTCCCCTCCAGCTCCGTGGCTTGATGACTCATTGCGAGCTCACAGAACAGAGCTCCGGGCAGCGGAGCGGAAATGGAAGAAAACTAAACTCCCTGCCGACCTGGCATCTTTTCACTCCCTCCTCTCTACATTTTCTTCATCTGTTTCTGCTGCTAAGGCCACTTTCTACCACTCTAAATTCCAAGCATCTGCCTCTAACCCTAGGAAGCTCTTTGCCACATTCTCCTCCCTGCTGAATCCCCCCCCCTCCCCCTCCTCTCTCTCTGTGGATGACTTCGTCAACCACTTTGAAAAGAAGGTTGACGACATCCGATCCTCGTTTGTTAAGTCTAATGACACTGCTGGTCCTACTCACACTGCCCTACCCTATGCTTTGACTTCTTTCTCCCCTCTCTCTCCAGATAAAATCCTGCGACTTGTGACTGCAGGCCGCCCAACAACCTGCCCGCTTGACCCCATCCCCTCCTCTCTTCTCCAGACCATCTCCGGTGACCTTCTCCCCTACCTCACCTCGCTGATCAACTCATCCTTGACCGCTGGCTATGTCCCTTCCGTCTTCAAGAGAGCGAGAGTTGCACCCCTTCTCAAAAAACCAACACTCGATCCCACTGATGTCAACAACTACAGACCAGTATCCCTTCTTTCTTTTCTTTCCAAAACTATTGAGCGTGCCGTCTTTAGCCAACTCTCTTGCTATCTCTCTCAGAATGACCTTCTTGATCCAAACCAGTCAGGTTTCAGGACTGGTCATTCAACTGAGACTGCTCTTCTCTGTGTCACGGAGGCTCTCCGCACTGCTAAAGTTAACTCTCTCTCCTCTGCTCTTGTCCTTCTAGACCTGTCTGCTGCCTTTGATACTGTGAACCATCAGATCCTCCTCTCCACCCTCTCCGAGCTGGGCATCTCCGGCGCGGCTCACTCCTGGATTGCGTCCTACCTGACCGGTCGCTCCTACCAAGTGGCGTGGCGAGAAGCTGTCTCCGCACCACGTGCTCTCACCACTGGTGTCCCCCAGGGCTCAGTTCTAGGCCCTCTCCTATTCTCCCTATACACCAAGTCACTTGGCTCTGTCATATCCTCACATGGCCTCTCCTATCATTGCTACGCTGACGATACACAACTAATCTTCTCCTTTCCCCCTTCTGATAACCAGGTGGCGAATCGCATCTCTGCATGTCTGGCAGACATATCAGTATGGATGACGGATCACCACCTCAAGCTGAACCCTGGCAAGACGGAGCTGCTCTTCCTCCCGGGGAAGGACTGCCCGTTCCATGATCTCGCCATCACGGTTGACAACTCCGTTGTGTCCTCCTCCCAGAGTGCGAAGAGCCTTGGCGTGACCCTGGACAACACCCTGTCGTTCTCCGCTAACATCAAGGCGGTGACCCGATCCTGCAGGTTCATGCTCTACAACATTCGGAGAGTACGACCCTGCCTTACACAGGAAGCGGCACAGGTCCTAATCCAGGCACTTGTCATCTCCCGTCTGGATTACTGCAACTCGCTGTTGGCTGGCCTCCCTGCCTGTGCCATTAAACCCCTACAACTCATCCAGAATGCCGCAGCCCGTCTGGTGTTCAACCTTCCCAAGTTCTCTCACGTCACCCCCCTCCTCCGCACACTCCACTGGCTTCCAGTTGAAGCTCGCATCCGTTACAAGACCATGGTGCTTGCCTATGGAGCAGTGAGGGGAACGGCACCTCCGTACCTTCAGGCTCTGATCAGTCCCTACACCCAAACGAGGGCATTGCGTTCATCCACCTCTGGCCTGCTGGCTCCCCTTCCTCTGCGGAAGCATAGTTCCCGCTCAGCCCAGTCAAAACAGTTCGCTGCTCTGGCACCCCAATGGTGGAACAAGCTCCCTCACGACGCCAGGACAGCGGAGTCACTCACCACCTTCCGGAGACATTTGAAACCCCACCTCTAAGGAATACCTGGGATAGGATAAAGTAATCCTTCTACCCCCCCCCCCCCCCCCAAAAAAAAAATAATAATATATATATAGGGTGAATGCACCAATTTGTAAGTCGCTCTGGATAAGAGCGTCTGCTAAATGACGTAAATGTGCCCTTGAGCAAGGCACTTAACCCTAATTGCTCCTGTAAGTCGCTCTGGATAAGAGCGTCTGCTAAATGACTAAAATGTAAAATGTAAATGTAAATCTGTTTAATTTAATTTGTGTCGTCCATGAATTTGTATTTTATAGAGCGAGAGGAGCAGCAGCAGCAACAAGAGAAAAGGGTTGAGGAATTCAAAAGTTTATTCACTGCACGCAAAGGCCCAACCATAACAAGGGAGAGAAAAAGAGAGCTGGATGTAGCATTTTTTGAAATGATTTTCATGGACTATGAACCGCTGAGTAAAGGAGAACGCGAAGGTATGCAACACTTCGCCAGCGCAGCTCAACCGGGCTACACCCCCCCAAGAAAAAAAAAAAAAAAAAAAAAACTATGATAAATCAGTACTTTACTTTGTCAAATTTACATCTGAGATGCCCCATTCACATGCTTCAGCTGGCGATCAAAAACGCCTTTAACGAGCACGACAACATTAATAGGCTGTTAGTGAAAGTCGGGCACCTGGTGAAAAGTGTACGCAAGAGCACAGAGGAAACCGACCAATTAGGTGTCCGCCCCACAAATGCCTGCGCCATTCGATGGAGCAGCCAGCTGCGGATGATTCAGTCGTTCATCCGGTTGTTCCAAAAAGACCCGTTATGGCAAAACAAACTCAAGTCTAATGTTGCTAACATCACCCTGAATCAAGTACGGCAGCTGACGCACCTTGTCAGTGTGCTGACACCACTAGCAGATCTCACAGACAAAATGCAGAAGGAGCTGGGGAACCTGGGGATGATCCTCCCTGCTGTCACAGAAATCAAATCCCTGCTCACCGATTACACTCACGCTGCACTTCCAATGGGCATCGCTGCTTTTGCAGAAACATTGGCAAACAACGTGTCAATTCGCTATGGAATATACTATACTGATTAACATCTCATTTTTGCTTCAGTGTTAGATCCCCGTTTCAAGACAGAATGGATAATCCGAGATGAGTCTGTATGCAACAAATTCGGGGAGATAAAGTAAGGCTGTGGTTTAAGCTAAAAGTGAAATACATGCAGATTTTGTTCCTTTTTTGGAGTGAGCGGGGGGCGATTTGAGTGGAGCGCGATGCAAACTGCGTTGAGCGCTGAGCGATAATGAGCGGACTGGCCTGATGTGGCTTTGAGCGGGGGGAGCGGAGGGGTGAACAGCTCCGTGAGCGAGGAGCTGAGATTCTCACCGCTCCACTCCGCTCATATGCTCTGAAAGGAACTCACCTTTGTGCCTCAGCACGGTCGCAGTGTGCCTCCATCTTGGTTTAGGCAGGTTGCCAGTGCAGCTCATCTTCAAGGAGAGCCTCACTGAGGCCTGGTTGTCAGGTGCAACCGGGTCAGGCAGGTCACAAGGGTCATAGCTCACTCTGAAAAGGGTTCTGATTGGGTGGAGTGGGGAGGAGCTGCCACCAAACACCACAGCTCCCCACCGAGGGACAGATGTTACAGAGTCATACAGTTGGACACCTGGGAGGAGAACAGAACCTGATCAGGAACAACTCCGGGCCCTTTAGCCTATACCTACAGCCAAGAGTTTATCCCAGTGATGTAAAACTCTGAGCCCTAATAGTACCCCAGTCAGATCCATTCAGCCCTCTAGCCCCAGTCAGATCCATTCAGCCCTCTAGCCCCAGTCAGATCCATTCAGCCCTCTAGCCCCAGTCAGATCCATTCAGCCCTCTAGCCCCAGTCAGATCCATTCAGCCCTCTAGCCCCAGTCAGATCCATTCAGCCCTCTAGCCCCAGTCAGATCCATTTACCCTCTAGCCCCAGTCAGATCCATTTACCCTCTAGCCCCAGTCAGATCCATTCAGCCCTCTAGCCCCAGTCAGATCCATTCAGCCCTCTAGCCCCAGTCAGATCCATTCAGCCCTCTAGCCCCAGTCAGATCCATTCAGCCCTCTAGCCCCAGTCAGATCCATTCAGCCCTCTAGCCCCAGTCAGATCCATTCAGCCCTCTAGCCCCAGTCAGATCCATTCAGCCCTCTAGCCCCAGTCAGATCCATTCAGCCCTCTAGCCCCAGTCAGATCCATTCAGCCCTCTAGCCCCAGTCAGATCCATTTACCCTCTAGCCCCAGTCAGATCCATTTACCCTCTAGCCCCAGTCAGATCCATTCAGCCCTCTAGCCCCAGTCAGATCCATTCAGCCCTCTAGCCCCAGTCAGATCCATTCAGCCCTCTAGCCCCAGTCAAATCCATTCAGCCCTCTAGCCCCAGTCAGATCCATTCAGCCCTCTAGCCCCAGTCAGATCCATTCAGCCCTCTAGCCCCAGTCAGATCCATTCAGCCCTCTAGCCCCAGTCAGATCCATTCAGCCCTCTAGCCCCAGTCAGATCCATTCAGCCCTCTAGCCCCAGTCAGATCCATTTACCCTCTAGCCCCAGTCAGATCCATTTACCCTCTAGCCCCAGTCAGATCCATTTACCCTCTAGCCCCAGTCAGATCCATTCAGCCCTCTAGCCCCAGTCAGATCCATTCAGCCCTCTAGCCCCAGTCAGATCCATTCAGCCCTCTAGCCCCAGTCAAATCCATTCAGCCCTCTAGCCCCAGTCAAATCCATTCAGCCCTCTAGCCCCAGTCAGATCCATTCAGCCCTCTAGCCCCAGTCAAATCCATTCAGCCCTCTAGCCCCAGTCAGATCCATTCAGCCCTCTAGCCCCAGTCAGATCCATTCAGCCCTCTAGCCCCAGTCAGATCCATTCAGCCCTCTAGCCCCAGTCAGATCCATTCAGCCCTCTAGCCCCAGTCAGATCCATTCAGCCCTCTAGCCCCAGTCAAATCCATTCAGCCCTCTAGCCCCAGTCAAATCCATTCAGCCCTCTAGCCCCAGTCAGATCCATTCAGCCCTCTAGCCCCAGTCAGATCCATTCAGCCCTCTAGCCCCAGTCAGATCCATTCAGCCCTCTAGCCCCAGTCAGATCCATTCAGCCCTCTAGCCCCAGTCAGATCCATTCAGCCCTCTAGCCCCAGTCAGATCCATTCAGCCCTCTAGCCCCAGTCAAATCCATTCAGCCCTCTAGCCCCAGTCAGATCCATTTACCCTCTAGCCCCAGTCAGATCCATTCAGCCCTCTAGCCCCAGTCAGATCCATTCAGCCCTCTAGCCCCAGTCAGATCCATTCAGCCCTCTAGCCCCAGTCAGATCCATTCAGCCCTCTAGCCCCAGTCAGATCCATTCAGCCCTCTAGCCCCAGTCAGATCCATTCAGCCCTCTAGCCCCAGTCAGATCCATTCAGCCCTCTAGCCCCAGTCAGATCCATTCAGCCCTCTAGCCCCAGTCAGATCCATTCAGCCCTCTAGCCCCAGTCAGATCCATTCAGCCCTCTAGCCCCAGTCAGATCCATTCAGCCCTCTAGCCCCAGTCAGATCCATTCAGCCCTCTAGCCCCAGTCAAATCCATTCAGCCCTCTAGCCCCAGTCAGATCCATTCAGCCCTCTAGCCCCAGTCAGATCCATTCAGCCCTCTAGCCCCAGTCAGATCCATTCAGCCCTCTAGCCCCAGTCAGATCCATTCAGCCCTCTAGCCCCAGTCAGATCCATTCAGCCCTCTAGCCCCAGTCAGATCCATTCAGCCCTCTAGCCCCAGTCAAATCCATTCAGCCCTCTAGCCCCAGTCAGATCCATTTACCCTCTAGCCCCAGTCAGATCCATTCAGCCCTCTAGCCCCAGTCAGATCCATTCAGCCCTCTAGCCCCAGTCAGATCCATTCAGCCCTCTAGCCCCAGTCAGATCCATTCAGCCCTCTAGCCCCAGTCAGATCCATTCAGCCCTCTAGCCCCAGTCAGATCCATTCAGCCCTCTAGCCCCAGTCAGATCCATTCAGCCCTCTAGCCCCAGTCAGATCCATTCAGCCCTCTAGCCCCAGTCAGATCCATTCAGCCCTCTAGCCCCAGTCAGATCCATTCAGCCCTCTAGCCCCAGTCAGATCCATTCAGCCCTCTTACCCCAGTCTATGGATGACTCCACACAAACACATCTCCAGCCACCATTGGCTCTGATGAAGACCCTGGCTGCAGCCTGTCTACCCCCTCTGCCTGAACCCCCACTGAGCAGCACCAGCCCAGGACCCAGGAGGGTAGAGGCCATCCCAAGACCCTCCACACACAGCTCCCCAGGCATGGGCGTCACCACTAGGGAGAGAGGACTCAGCGCCGACCTCGGGGGAGGGATAGGAGACACTATGGGGGGTAGATACAGGGGAGGACACGTCAGACATCCAGTATTCTCTGTGATGATACTGGCATTAGTGTTGAATAAAATGAAAAGACAGAATGGAGAATAAATGGTTGAAGTTTACTTTAGGTGGCACTAAAATATCTGTATTAAATAGATACTTTATTGTAATGTCAAACAGCAGCAGAGAAAAGACACAAATACTATACAAGACAAAAACATGGTAATTCCATAGGTAGGTACTGTACATTGTAACTACAGTGTGGTGAGTAACCACATACCTGTTGGAGGGCTGAGCAGAGCCTGGCTGCTCAGGGAGACTTTGGAGGCAGTGGAGATGAAGTAGTGAGAGCACTTCTAGTTCCACTCCTGAAATGAAGACAAAAAGAGACATGGAAAATACGATCCAAATACTTTTTATATGACAGTTTCCTATACTGTGTATCTCTCTGATGAGTTGAGACAGAAGTACATCTGGATGGTTGTTGGACAAGCTATTGACTGGGTAGTCAGGACCGATTAGATTAGAGTAACTCACCTCAAACTCATCAAATGGTTCCAGGCTCTCAACTCTACATCTTGCCTTCTCTGGAACCAGACCCAGGTAAAACTCATTAATATATCAGACACACACACTGCTCCCAGCCCTGGAGATAGAACAGAGCACACACGCACACACGCACACACACACTTAATAACACTTGAAACAGTAACTTTCAGAAAGAGAGAGCCAATCAGCCATACGTGCCATGGGTTGTTACTAATAACGGCAGCCTTGCACCGGGCAACATCTGGGAAGTCCAGCTCAAACTCCACCACCCCCTCCCATCTCCCCTCTGCGCGCAGACGGAAATACAGGGAGTCAAACCCCGCTCCCAGAGACCACACCTGGAGACAGAGTTTGTGTTATGTTTGGCATGCCAATGACCATAGGATTTGGCAAAACAGCAAAAACAGACCTTGGAGCAGGCTAACCTTACCTGTCTCCTGGGGCAGCTTTCTGTCACCTGCAGAAACTGCTTGACACAGTGGTCTACAGCTCTCCAACGTACATAGTAACCCCATAGTAACCCCTGCACCAGACATACAGTAGAAACACAAACACATAAACAAATATATAGAGGCAGGTCATTCTAACTATACAAATCTATTGAGAGTGTGTGTGTGCACATGTTATGTTTCTATCTTACCGACCTGTTGATGAGAGGGGCTCTCCTAGACCCCTTACTTCCAACCAGGAAGTAACCCTGAGCTACAGCAGACACCTTACTGAGCACACCGCTGTCATTGGTCCCCTGCAGCTGACACAGCAACAACACAACACAATACTGTCACAACAGTATAATGACATGTAGCTAGTAGCCACAAACTCACAGTGTCCACATTACAGACAGACTAATGAACAGAAAGGGCACTTGCATAACAACAGTTCTTACATGGCTATATCATTGATATTATTGCTATACTATTATTGCTACAGTAATATTATTGCAGTTACTGCATTAGATGTAAAGTCAAATAGCAGAACATACCGCAGCATCTCTCCCCTGATTTTGCTTTTTTTTTGTTGGTTACTCGCATTATCAGAACAGCTGTCAATGAATTAGCTAACCTTATTCGTTTATTCATTGACACATGTGCAGTTCTTCTCTCATCAATGTTATTGGAAGAGAGGAGCACCTATTGATTATTTAACTTACGTCACCTGAAATTAAATAAATAAGTTGATGGCTTCAGGAGCTAGCCTCATGGTTTATACAGATACATAGATGGAAGTGTATCAAACATGTTCCTGTATTTTCATTGCGCAGCCTTGTCACGTGACGCCAGAGCTAGAACAATGATGGTTAGTTATACAAATCTTTGGTGACGCTTAGGTTCTCTCGGCCTGAAAAGAGTACAGTTATGTTGATCAAACCTCTACTGCGCCTTCCTGTGGTACGGAGGGAAATGTGCCTTCTTTGTGCAATGTCAGATCAGATACTTCTATGTAGGGCATTATAACCTCTGGCAAAACACTAAATAAAGTTTTTGATAAATTAACTGTGACCTTACCTATCTATGACATGTTGACATAAGAGAAAGGTAATGTATTGTGCTGTGCTTTTTTGCCAACCATAAAATCTGATCATAGACTGTGAACAATTTGGATGAATCCAAAAATGACATCATCCCATTGTTTCCTATGAGAATGCTCAGTGGAGCATTTGAAGATCAGGAAGTGTATTTTCAGCGTGTCACCATCTTGCTACATGGAGGAGTTTTTGGAAACATTGCATGTGCAATTTGATATACTCTAGGAAGTGATGTCGCAGGCTAGCTCAGTGCTGCCTGTAGAAAGGCAGAGGGCTCTGCTTTATGACCAATAACAAGTGGTGCGATGGGGGAAAATACAGGAACTTGCGAGCTTCTGCTCTCCCGACTTGGAATACTTGGTCATCAAATGTTGCCCTTTTTTACCTTCAGAGAGAGTTCTCAGGGACTATTGCCACGGCTGTGTACATCCCATCCAAAGCCGACACCAAAAATGCTCTCAAAGATTGGACCCTGAACAAACTGGAGACCGCGTACCTGGAGGCAGCATTCATTGTCGCGGGGGACTTTAACCAGCCCTGGGACTGAACTCCTCCCTATGCAACTGGGTCCTGGACTTCCTGATGGGCCGCCCCCAGGTGGTGAAGGTAGGCAACAACACCTCCTCCACAATGATCCTCAACATGGGGGCCCCACAAGGGTGCTTCCTCAGTCCCCTCCTGTACTCCTTGTATACCCACGACTGCATGGCTTCACACTATTTCAACTCCATCATCAAGTTTGCTGAAGAAACGACAGTAGTAGTCCTGATTACCAACAACAGGGAGCAGGTAGGAACTCTGATGTTGTGGTGCCAGGTAAACAACCTCTCCCACAATGTCAGCAAAGCAAAGGAGCTGATTGTGGACTTCAGGAGGTACTAGGCTGGGAACGTCCCCATCCTCATCAATGGGGCCGCCGTGGAGACGGTCAAAAACTTCAAGTTCCTTGGTGTACACATCTCCGAGGAGCTGAAATGGTCAAAGGAGGCACGACAGCGACTCTTTAACCTCAGGTGGCTAAAAAAAATTGGCCTGTCCCCGAGTGCCCTCACAGTGTTCTACAGGAGGACCTTCGAGAACATACTGTCGGGCTGCATCACAGCCTAGTACGGCAACTCCACCGCCGCTGAATGCAAGGCACTACAGAGGGTGGTACGCTCAGCCAAACGAACCATTGGGTGCACACTGCCTGCCCTCCAGGACCCCTACAACACCAGGTGTCGCAAGAAGGCCAAGAAGATCATCAGGGACCTGAGCCACTGCCTGTCCTGAGCCACTGCCTGTTCTCCCCACTTCCATCACTCAGACACAGGCAGTACAGGAGCATCATGGCTCCCCACAGCCCCCAAATAGCCACCCTTTACCTTGATGACAGCTTTGCATACTCTTGGCATTCTCTCAACCAGCTTCACCTGGAATGCTTTTCCAACAGTCTTGAAGGAGTTCCCACATATGCTTTTCCTTCAATCTGCGGTCCGAATCATCCCAAACCATCACAATTGGGTTGAGGTCGGGGGATTGTGGAGACCAGGTCATCTGATGCAGCACTCCATCACTCTCCTTCTTGGTAAAATATCCCTTACACAGCCTGGAGGTGTGTTGGGTCATTGTCCTGTTGAAAAACAAATGATATAGTCCCACTAAGCCCAAAGCAGATGGGATGGTGTATCGCTGCAGAATGCTGTGGTAGCCATGCTGGTTAAGTGTGCCTTGAATTCTAAATAAATCACAGACAGTATCACCAGCAAAGCACCCCCACACCATAACACCTCCTCCTCCATGCTTTACGGTGGGAAATACACATGCGGAGATCATCCGTTCACCCACACCGCGTCTCACAAAGACATGGCGGTTTGAACCAAAAATCTCAAATTTGGACTCCAGACCAAAGGACACATTTCCACCGATCTAATGTTCATTGCTCGTGTTTCTTGGCCCAAGCAAGTCTCTTCTTCTTATTGGTGTCCTTTAGTAGTGGTTTCTTTGCAG
This sequence comes from Coregonus lavaretus, assembly GCF_964263955.1. Classification (NCBI taxonomy): domain Eukaryota; kingdom Metazoa; phylum Chordata; class Actinopteri; order Salmoniformes; family Salmonidae; genus Coregonus; species Coregonus lavaretus. The sequence goes on along the minus strand of NC_139992.1, from coordinate 11,164,784 downwards.
CAATTCGACCATGAAGGCCTAATTCACACAGTCTCCTCTGAACAGTTGATGTTGAGATGTGTCTGTTACTTGAACTCTGTGAAGCATTTATTTGGGCTGAAAGGCTGGTAACTCTAATGAACTTATCCTCTGCAGCAGAGGGCACTCTTGGTCTTCCATTCTTATGGCGGTCCTCATGAGAGCCAGTTTCATCATAGCGCTTGATGGTTTTTGCGACTGCACTGGAAGAAACTTTCAAAGTTCTTGACATTTTCCGGATTGACGGACCTTCATGTCTTAAAGTAATGATGGGCTGTTGTTTCTCTTTGCTTATTTGAGCTGTTCTTGCCATAATATGGACTTGGTCTTTTACCAAATAGGGCTATCTTCTGTATACCCCCTCTACCTTGTAACAACGCAACTGATTGGCTCAAACGCATTAAGAAGGAAAGAAATTCCACAAATTAACTTTTAAGAAGGCACACCTGTTAATTGAAATGCATTCCAGGTGACTACCTCATGAAGCTGGTTGAGAGAATGCCAAGAGTGTGCAAAGCTGTCATCAAGGCAAAGGGTGGCTATTTGAAGAATCTCAAATATAAAATATATTTTCATTTGTTTAATACTCTTTTGGTTACTACATGATTTCCATATGTGTTATTTAATAGTTTTGACGTCTTCACTATTATTCTACAATGTATAAAATAGTAAAAATAAAGAAAAACCCTTGAATGAGTAGGTGTTCTAAAACTTTTGACTGGTAGTGTACATCTGGTGAAATATAAGTAATTATTTGTACCATGATTGTGTTCGATTTGTTTTTATAGACAGATATCCACGAATATTGACCACGAAGATCGCCATTTCCCCATTTACTATAATTTCCCCATTTACTATAATGGGGCATCATGTTTTCTGGAAACAATGGCTGCAGTACCGCGGTCGGCCTTCAATTTGAAATCCTCAATGCGAGGGGCAGTCGTTCTCCGCTGCGTCTGATTAAAGGTAGGTAAGCCAAGTCGAAGTCCATTCTCTACATTTGGACACCTCATATATTTTAGAATAGTCAGTGGTCCTCATTTAGCTTTGAATTATTTTGTTGTTTTTAAACAATTCCATAATAGGCACAATAGACCATTCAGATACAGAGACATCAAAGTACAACCCAACCTCTGTTTATTAGCTGTTCTGTTCTGATACGGTTGTGAAAAAACATTTTAAAGACAAATATTTTTCTTAATGAAAGACAGTCTGTTTTGAGACTGCGGACCGTTGCACCTGACGTGACCTAAAACGTGGAGGAATGTGGTTATCTATCCGTTTAAGAAAATCGAGAATGCGACACTGACTGCGACTGCGCGAATTTGCAGGAAGTGTTAATAGTCGTTTCACCAGCTGATAAATTGTCAACAGTCTCAAGACGGGGACCTCTGATCGTTTCAGAGACAGCGCCGATATTGTCACTGGTATGTATTCATGTTTTTATGCTCCCCGAGTGTATATATGGGATGTGGAGGTGCAAGAATGAAAGTGAGACGGCTGTCGAACCTGAGCTGGGGCCGATTTGGCTTATCCGCAGCAAAGTGACTGGGCTTCAACGGAGTCTATTCTATACGGAGATACACCAGTTTACAGATACAACTGACGATACCTGCATAGCGCCCATTTTAATATTCATACCCCGATGTAAAATAAAATATACAGCTAAATGCGTAGCAGATGATGAAAAACAATGGCATACGAGGTTTGAGCTCTGGTGGTGATGAAAGTGAAAACACTGTGCGTGCTGTCACTCAACTGAAATGGCAATAGCTCGCTGCCTCGAGAAATTCCAGAGGTTTGGATGTATGTGACAGTGGGGAGTGGGACATCAACACGCCGTTGTTGGTGCGCGCGATTGACATTACCATTCTGTGCTATCAAATGGACCTGGAACGGCAGAAGCCTCCGCATGTTTTGACCTCTCAATGACCCCTATGGCGGTTCATGTATATCACTATAATAAATATTTACATAGCACAATTCCATAGGCTGGTGCCAAGAAGGCGTCACACAATGAAATATGCAACACACAATGAAATATGGCTGTCATGCTCAAACATTACATTTACATTTACATTTTAGTCATTTAGCAGACGCTCTTATCCAGAGCGACTTACAGTTAGTGAATACATATTTTTTTATACTGGCCCCCCGTGGGAATTGAACCCACAACCCTGGCGTTGCAAACGCCATGCTCTATCAACTGAGCTACATCCTCCCTGTATGTGTTTTTGTCAGCCATCCTAGATTTGTATGGATGGGCATTATTGTAGATCATGTAATAATCATGTCATAAATAGATCATGATATTAATGGTTATCTGACCTGATGAAAAAATAAATGACCCACCTGTCCAGACTGAATGGCACCTGTTGTCATTTGAGCCAGTCTTTCCATTTTCCATTACCAGCATTGTCCACCATAACAGTTCCCTCTGTTCTGTTGTCATATCTATTCCACGTCAAGTAACTCATGCAAACAGTAAAATCAGATTAAAAAACAAAACAAATAAAACTGCACCTTATGGAACAATGCAGACTTTGAGTACACACACAGGCAAGCACACACACACATATGTATGGTGGTATTGTAAATGTTGAATTTTAGATATTTTGTGGTGTAATAATGTTTTTGCCTTAATTTGTTGGCAGCAGCTAATGGGGATCTTTAATAAATACAAAATCTTCTCTCATCTGCAGAGAGAAAAAGAGGAGAGGTAGAGAAAGAATTCACATCCCAGAGTCCCCTGTAGTCTGAGCTCCCATCACTGGGAGGCCCCGCCCTCCTCACCTCTGTCACCATGGCTACCAGAGGGAGTGGCCGGCCCAATTGCACGCTGCCCCAGACAAAGATATGCCAGTTTAAACTGGTGTTGCTGGGAGACATGGCTGTGGGCAAGTCCAGCCTGGTGCTGCGCTTCGTCAAGGGACAGTTTGATGAGTTCCAGGAGACCACCATCGGAGGTGAGGAGAGAGGGGAGGGGGAGGAGAGGGAGAAGTTGACTGGCACACTGTTGGCCCCAGATCAGGGTTGGGCAACTCTCTGTTCCTGGAGTGCCGCAACAAAAGTTTATGTTAAAAACACTGTGAGAAATGTATTCCTGGACCAAGAATGGAGGGTTTGCTGAGATGAAAGGACTGAGTTGTACATCATTAGTTTTACATTCTCTGTCTCTCTCTCTCTCTCAGCTGCATTCCTGGCCCAGTCTGTGTGTCTAGATGACACCACTGTGAAGTTTGAGATCTGGGACACGGCGGGACAGGAGCGCTACCACAGTCTGGCTCCCATGTACTACCGCGGGGCACAGGCAGCTATTGTGGTCTTTGACATCACCAAGCCGGTACAGTCATCATTCAGCGCACCACAGAGATGCATGCTCAGAGCTAACTTGAGGAGTAAACAATCAATGTATTGGGCGATTCCATGCCAGTGGGAACAGAAAATAGTGTTGGTATCTCAGATTGTTCTGGCAATTCTCACATAGGAACTTTCATAGCTTTCACCTGGATTCACCTGGTCAGTCTGTGTCATGAAAAGATCAGGTGTTCTTAATGTTTTGTATGCTCAGTGTATCCATGCCCCCTGTAAGACCCTATGATCTGTGAACCGTACATAATACAGACAACATCTTGGTGTCATTATACTCCTTATAGTGTTCTCTGAAATATGGAGTATGTCAAGATTCTGAAAAAAAAATGTTCACATTCATTTATTCAACATGACAAATATTAATATCTCAAAACTACCTTTTTTGATTTTGTTTATTTTTGGACACATTGTTTGTAACAGTATACTCTTCAAACACGCCACATTTCCAGAGTGGGCTCTCTGGGACTTGTAATGATCTGACCCATTTATACATAGAAATTGACATTATAGGTCATTAACCAATCACAGCCCTGCTTTAGGATTGCACATTCAGCAAATCACCAGTAGTGGGAGTTCCCTTTGAATCCCTTTACCACTCACTATGTTGGTGGTGCTCATAAAATGTATCATACCTTCAGAATTAGTAGAGAGCCCACTCTGAAATGTGATGTACTTATAGAGGTTATTGTTCCAAACAATATGTCTTAAAATGAACAAAATCAAAAAGGGTAGTTTTGAGATAAATATTTTTAATGTTGAATAAATTTATGTGAAAAATTATATTTCAGAATCAAGACATACTCCAAATTTTAGAGCAAACTATAAGGAGTATAATTATTTGATTTATTTAACCTTTATTTAACTAGGCAAGTGACAGCCTACCAAGAGGCAAAATGCCTCCTGTGGGAACGGGGGCTGGGATTCAAAATAAAAATGTAGGACAAAACACACATCACGAAAATAGACACCACAACACTACATTAAGAGAGACACCACAACACTACATAAAGGGAGACAACAACACTACATAAAGAGAGACACCACAACACTACATAGACACCACAACACTACATAAAGAGAGACGCCACAACACTACATAAAGAGAGACGCCACAACACTACATAAAGAGAGACACCACAACACTACATAAAGGGAGACAACAACACTACATAAAGAGAGACACCACAACACTACATAGACACCACAACACTACATAAAGAGAGACGCCACAACACTACATAAAGAGAGACGCCACAACACTACATAAAGAGAGACACCACAACACTACATAAAGAGAGACACCACAACACTACATAAAGAGAGACACCACAACACTACATAAAGAGAGACACCACAACACTACATAAAGAGAGACACCACAACACTACATAAAGAGAGACACCACAACACTACATAAAGAGAGACACCACAACACTACATAAAGAGAGACACCACAACACTACATAAAGAGAGACACCACAACACTACATAAAGAGAGACACCACAACACTACATAAAGAGAGACACCACAACACTACATAAAGAGAGACACCACAACACTACATAAAGAGAGACGCCACAACACTACATAAAGAGAGACACCACAACACTACATAAAGAGAGACACCACAACACTACATAGAGAGACAACAACACTACATAAAGAGAGACACCACAACACTACATAAAGAGAGACACCACAACACTACATAAAGAGAGACACTACATAAAGAGAGACACCACAACACTACATAGAGATGCCACAACACTACATAAAGAGAGACGCCACAACACTACATAAAGAGAGACCCCACAACACTACATAAAGAGAGACGCCACAACACTACATAAAGAGAGACGCCACAACACTACATAAAGGGAGACACCACAACACTACATAAAGAGAGACACCACAACACTACATAAAGAGAGACACCACAACACTACATAAAGAGAGACACCACAACACTACATACAGTGGGGGAAAAAGTATTTAGTCAGCCACCAATTGTGCAAGTTCTCCCACTTAAAAAGATGAGAGAGTCCTGTAATTTTCATCATAGGTACACGTCAACTATGACAGACAAATTGAGAAGAAAAAAATCCAGAAAATCACATTGTAGGATTTTTTATGAATTTATTTGCAAATGATGGTGGAAAATAAGTATTTGGTCACCTACAAACAAGCAAGATTTCTGGCTCTCACAGACCTGTAACTTCTTCTTTAAGAGGCTCCTCTGTCCTCCACTCGTTACCTGTATTAATGGCACCTGTTTGAACTTGTTATCAGTATAAAAGACACCTGTCCACAACCTCAAACAGTCACACTCCAAACTCCACTATGGCCAAGACCAAAGAGCTGTCAAAGGACACCAGAAACAAAATTGTAGACCTGCACCAGGCTGGGAAGACTGAATCTGCAATAGGTAAGCAGCTTGGTTTGAATAAATCAACTGTGGGAGCAATTATTAGGAAATGGAAGACATACAAGACCACTGATAATCTCCCTCGATCTGGGGCTCCACGCAAGATCTCACCCCGTGGGGTCAAAATGATCACAAGAACGGTGAGCAAAAATCCCAGAACCACACGGGGGGACCTAGTGAATGACCTGCAGAGAGCTGGGACCAAAGTAACAAAGCCTACCATCAGTAACACACTACGCCGCCAGGGACTCAAATCCTGCAGTGCCAGATGTGTCCCCCTGCTTAAGCCAGTACATGTCCAGGCCCGTCTGAAGTTTGCTAGAGTGCATTTGGATGATCCAGAAGAGGATTGGGAGAATGTCATATGGTCAGATGAAACCAAAATAGAACTTTTTGGTAAAAACTCAACTCGTCGTGTTTGGAGGACAAAGAATGCTGAGTTGCATCCAAAGAACACCATACCTACTGTGAAGCATGGGGGTGGAAACATCATGCTTTGGGGCTGTTTTTCTGCAAAGGGACCAGGACGACTGATCCGTGTAAAGGAAAGAATGAATGGGGCCATGTATCGTGAGATTTTGAGTGAAAACCTCCTTCCATCAGCAAGGGCATTGAAGATGAAACGTGGCTGGGTCTTTCAGCATGACAATGATCCCACACCGCCCGGGCAATGAAGGAGTGGCTTCGTAAGAAGCATTTCAAGGTCCTGGAGTGGCCTAGCCAGTCTCCAGATCTCAACCCCATAGAAAATCTTTGGAGGGAGTTGAAAGTCCGTGTTGCCCAGCGACAGCCCCAAAACATCACTGCTCTAGAGGAGATCTGCATGGAGGAATGGGCCAAAATACCAGCAACAGTGTGTGAAAACCTTGTGAAGACTTACAGAAAACGTTTGACCTGTGTCATTGCCAACAAAGGGTATATAACAAAGTATTGAGAAACTTTTGTTATTGACCAAATACTTATTTTCCACCATAATTTGCAAATAAATTCATTAAAAATCCTACAATGTGATTTTCTGGATTTTTTTTCTTCTCATTTTGTCTGTCATAGTTGACGTGTACCTATGATGAAAATTACAGGCCTCTCTCATCTTTTTAAGTGGGAGAACTTGCACAATTGGTGGCTGACTAAATACTTTTTTTCCCCACTGTAAAGAGAGACGCCACAACACTACATAGAGACGCCACAACACTACATAAAGAGAGACGCCACAACACTACATAAAGAGAGACACCACAACACTACATAAAGAGAGACGCCACAACACTACATAAAGAGAGACACCACAACACTACATAAAGAGAGACCTATGACAGCAACACAACACAGTAGCAACATGACAACAACAGATGGTAGCAACACAACATGGCAGCAGCGCATGGCAGCAGTGCGTAATTTACATTTACATTTTTAGTCATTTAGCAGACGCTCTTATCCAGAGCGACTTACATGAGCAATTAGGGTTAAGTGCCTTGCTCAAGGGCACATCGACAGATTTTTCACCTAGTTGGCTCGGGGATTAGAACCAGCAACCTTTCGGTTACTGGTACAACGCTCTTAATCACTATGCTACCTGCCGCCCCATGACACCAAGCTGTTGTCTGTATTATGTAAGGTTCACAGATCATAGGGTCTTACAGGAAGCATGTATAGGTTTAAAAAGGGCCTAAAATGGCCACTTCCATCATTATTTTCTCCAAAATGGTTTGTGATACAAATGTAAAAAGCATTTCATAGACCCTTCTTTCCTTCTATGTGAGAATTGCCAGATCAATCTGAGATACCAATAATTTCTGCTTGCGTGGAATCGCCCCATTGTACTCTAGCCCCCTCTATCATGTGAACATTGCCATGTTATTTAAATGTTGTACTGTATCTGACTCCTCCTCTTTCTCACCTCCTCGCCCCTCTCTGTCCCTCTCCTATGGCCTCTGCTCTCTGTCCCTCTCCTATGGCCTCTGCTCTCTGTCCCTCTCCTATGGCCTCTGCTCTCTGTCCCTCTCCTATGGCCTCTGCTCTCTGTCCCTCTCCTATGGCCTCTGCTCTCTGTCCCTCTCCTATGGCCTCCTGTAGGAGACATTTGAGCGAGCCAAAGCCTGGGTGAAGGAGCTACAGAGGCAGGCTAGCCCCAACATTGTCATCGCTCTGGCAGGGAACAAGGCTGACCTGGCTGAGAAGAGACTAGTGGAGTATGAGGTAAAGTACTCAACACTGACTCTGTAACATGTTCTGGCCGTCACTATACACTGACATAATGTTATATCAAATATAACATTTTAAACACTGGGGATTCCCAATACTGATGGATGGTTGCCTCCTGTCTGTGACAGGAGGCCCAGACCTATTCTGAAGACACTGGGCTTCTCTTCATGGAGACCTCTGCCAAGACCGCCATGAATGTCAACGAACTGTTCCTGGCCATTGGTAAGCTTCCATCGTCCCCCATCAATCTATAGGGCTACTTATAGGGATCACAATTTTTGTTAATTTCAATTGTTGGCCTAATAACAAAACATTTAAGTTTTTCATGACCACATGACCTGCCCAAGAAAAACTCCAAGCCCTAGTTAGAACTAGGTCAGAATAATAATAACATAACAAAGATGATTATTGACCTCTAACAAAGTGTGTTCCACTGTCTCTGCAGCCAAAAAGATGCCAAAAACCGACACCCAGAACCCTACACACGCAGCACGACACCGGGGCGTGAACCTACAGGACCCTGACGCCCACAACACCCGGTCTTGCTGTGGAGGAGGAGGGAACTAGGACCGCTCCACCTCCACCCTGCCCCCAACCTCTGGGGTCGGGCAGGGGGACACCCCCTTCAAACCTCCACCCTCAGAGAGAGAGGGAGAGAGTGTTGTCTTTTGCGAAGCCAGACAGCCATTTCTGAGACAGAGAGAGGTCTGACAGACAGGAAGAGAAAAAAAGAGTGTGTTGTTTTGCGTTCTGTCTGTCTCGATTCATTTTAATCATAGTTCCATTTCATTATGCAATCGCTGCAGTGTCAGTTCTTGAGTGCCAGAGAGGGAAGAAAGGAGAGATGGAGTGAGGGAGTCAAAGGGATGAGGGGAAAAAAAGAGTGAATGGGATGCAGGTCACACTCCCTCCTTAAAGTATTCTTATTACTGCTGTCCTGAATGCCCCCTCATCACCCCCTCTAGCATGAGCCCCAGGCAGCCTGAACAACCTTAACCCAACCCTGAAGCCTTGGCATGGCCTGAGCCATTCCAGACACTCCCCAGTCGCCACAGATAGAATAACCCATGTTAGATGGCACAGGTTACCCACAATCGCATGAGAGGGAGGGAAAACACGGTTCATGGCCTCTTCTGATGCCCTTATTTCCTCTGGCATCCTTATTTATTTTCCCCTAGGCTATATTATTATTATTATTATTATTATTATTATTACTTCTTAGAGCAGCTATGTTGTGAGACATCATGCTGCCAATGCCAGTCTGGTATCATCCAGGCCCCTCCTCCATCTCACTTCCACCCACAGATGTACAGTAGATATACACTGAAGAACCTAGAGTACAGTATTTATTTACTGTTGGGACTGAGTGAGTCTGCTCTATGCCATGTCTCAGTCTGGCTAGGCCCTTGCTGGAAACTACAGCTGTTTCTAACAATCAATCCACTGTCTAGTGCAGAGTTTCCCAAACTCGGTCCTGGTCTAGTGCACAATGATGATATCCAGGGCTGCAGTTTCTCCTGGTCAGTTCACATGATCAGGAGAAAATCCTTGCCTCTCCTAGTGATACCTTATAGTAGGTATTGATCTCAAAACCCTAGCCTGGTCCCAGATCTGTTTGTGCTGTCTTGCCAACTCCCTATGGTCGTCAATGATCGTAGAGTTGGCAAGACAGTACAAGCAGATCTGGGACCAGGCTACTCAAACCCCTCTAGACCTGCAGTCCTGTAGGTAGGACACCATTGTATCTGGCCTGACATGTTGTGAATGCATGGGACATGATATACATGCTATGTTCTGCTGTTCCTCATTTGTCCTGTGTCTTACTGCTTAAGATTTGATGTAAATGAAAACAATGTAATAACGCTTTTAACGACTGACTAACGAGCTGATGCTGTTCAAAGCACTGGTGTTGAAAGAGACAGAGCTTTGGTGACAGAGCTACCCACTCTGTTGATGGATTCCAAATTGACCCATAACCCCTTGAAAGTCCATATAGATCTGAAGGGATTAGATAAGGCATTATGATAGTTGCTTCACCTTGTCTACTGATAGACTGGGTGGATTTATTTTTGACATATTGCTTCTAACTCTCCATTTGTTTTAGATCTACAGGAGGTAGGGAGGGGATAGGGAGGGATCCATTTGGAATTGCGATTGTGTGTCCAAGGTTTAGCTAAGAAGAATAAGGGTGCTTACAAGGGGTTTGAAAAACAAAAAAAGAAGTGCCTACTCCGTTTTTCCCCCCTGTATTCTTTGTTTTGGGTTTGCTTTGGGGTGTGTTCAATAGGCAGAAGTCAAAAGTAAAGCATATCCCTGTAACCATTAACCAATAACTGACTGCACACTGTCTGCCATTCTGCTCTTTCTACGGTTGTGAGGAGCTCGTTCGTCAAATACACAATGTATTTTCACCTAATTTTATTGAAGCTGTTTTGTTTGTTGTTGATTTTACTGACTGGAGTACCTATGTCATTATCCTGGAATGAATCGCTAACTAACGACCCGAATCGATGTGATGAGCTCTACTTAATTTTAAAACAAAATTGTTTAATGGACTGTCATCGTGATGATTAACTGATAAATCCACGAGTCACTTATTCATGAACTCTTCTATGATCACAGGTTAGTTCAGTGTTATGTGTAATAATAATGAAGTCCACACAACGTGAGGAAAATACTCAAACTCCCACTCTGTAAAGTGTTGTTCAATAAAGCTGTGCTATTGCGCAATGTGTGCAGTCAGTGAACATGATGGTTTAGTCCAGTGGTGCCACTTGTATCTCCTGTCATGGGTTATGGCTTGAAATAATTGTTTTATTTTGGGGGGTTGCAAGAACATTTTAAATGCTTTAAGGGGTCTGCTAAAAAGTTAAGGAACCGCTGGTTTAGGCCAGGGTTTCCCAAACTCGGTCCCCCCCCCCATTCAAATAACCAACTCATTATCAAGCTTTGATTATTTTAATCAGCTGCGTAGTGCTAGGGCAAAAACCAAAACGTGCAACCAGGGAGGGCCCCAGGACAGAGTTTGGGAAATCCTGTCCATGGACCCTCTTATCTCTGCATTTGTACAGAAGAGTAATCTCTCATGGACAGATTAAACGGCGACCAGGAAATGACAAACTTTTGTGAGATTTTACTTCTGGGTAACCGAGAAACAGAAGAGTAAAGTCTCCTGTAGCTCAGTTGGTAGAGCATGGCGCTTGCAACGCCAGGGTTGTGGGTTCGTTTCCCACGGGGGGCCAGTATGAAAATGTAAGTCGCTCTGGATAAGAGTGTCTGCTAAAATGACCAAAATGTAAAGTAAAGATGTCATTCAAGGTTAATGTTCAAAATTGGTTTATGACTATTTGGTGTACAAACATATTCATGTTCTTTACAACATCCTTTTCTTGTTTCCAACACAGCACTTTTGCAGTTGACCCACACTAGAAAACAGAGGAAACAGTGTGACTCATCTGAAATCCAACTCGTTTTTTTAAAATCAATTTTCTTTATAATTTAAAAAAAGGAACTGAACAGACTTAAAAAATACATTTCCACTCTCCCTTTCCTAAAAAAAACATCTATGTTGGTTTGCATTGAAGAAGGACAATAGGTTTGCGTTGAAGAAGGAAAATAGGTTTGCATTGACGGACAATATCAATATAAAAATTAGATCATAAGAATCTTCTATTTGACAACAGTTCCCACTGACTCCCCCTAAAACCTGGGTCAAGTTCTAGCCCTAGTCCTCACTCTCGTCATCGTCCACTGCAGTGTAGATGACCTGGTTCCTGCGTTTGATCATGGGGGTGCTGCCTGTACTGATGGGGTCCCCTGTCTCCCCACTGGTGCGCTTGGGGATCCGGACATGGGGCTCCTCCCCTTCCACTTCCGGGGGTGAGGAGTGAGAGGGAGGAGGCAGGTTGAGGGACAGGCGTGAGGGAGTAGCGGGGTCTGATTTGGGCTCAGGCATGGTCAGACCCATGCGGCTGGGGGGTAGCTCTCTAGAGGGGGGCCCTGGGTCCCATCTCCCTCCTGCTTCCCCCCCTGGGACCACTGCATCAGGGCTCTTCCTCTTTCCCTCTTTCTCGCCTCCCTCCCCCTCTTCCTCCTCCCACTCGTCCTCTATGGTGATCTCATCAGGGTTGTAGGAGCTGGACAGGCCTGAGGTGTCACTAGGATATTCACTGGGTTCATCTCCACTCTGGACTTCATCATCCTCCAGCTCTGGGGCTCCTGTGCCTATCTGGCCCCCATATCCTCCCTGCCCAACCTGGGCATAGATGTCTCGGAGGCCCAGGGTGGCACAGAGCTCGGTGGTCTGGGAGTTGGTGCTGTAGCTGGGGTGGGCATGGGGCTGTGGCCGGGCAGGGTCGTAGGCTGGCACGGTCAGGCTGAAGTTGTCAGGGATGGACAGTTCACCCCCCAGGTCACCCACAGCCTCCATCATGGCTGCCTCAGACGCACTGAAGTCCCACCTGGACAACATACAGAAGTAGTTAGACACAGAGATCATGAGCAGCACATTACACGTGTGTGTGTGTGTGGGTGGGTGTGCATGCGTAAGTGAGGGATGGTTTGTATGTGCATGTACGCAAATGTGTATGCATGTGTGCAGAGTGCATTCGGAAAGTATTCAGACCCCTTCACTATTTCCACTTTTATTTTTACGTTACAGCCTTATTCTAAAATGGATTAAATTGTCCCCCCCCCCATCAATCTTCAGGTTCAATTCCGGGCTCTGGTTGGGCCACTCAACGACATTCAGAGACTTGTCCCGAAGACACTCCTGCGTTGTCTTGGCTGTGTGCTTAGTGTCGTTGTCCTGTTGGAAGGTGAACCTTCGCCCCAGTCTGAGGTCCTGAGCACTCTGGAGCAGGTTTTCATCAAGGATCTCTCTGTACTTTGCTCTGTTCATCTTTCCCTCAATCCTGACTAGTCTCCCAGTCTCTGCCGCTGAAAAACGTCCCCACAGCATGATGCTGCCACCACCATGCTTCACTGTAGGGATGGTTCCAGGTTTCCTCCAGACGTGACGCTTGGCATTCAGGCCAAAGAGTTCAATCTTGGTTTCATCAGACCAGAGAATCTTGTTTCTCATGGTCTGGGAGTCCTTTAGGTGCCTTTTGGCAAACTCCAAGCGGGCTGTCATGTGCCTGTTACTGAGCAGTGGCTTCCGTCTGGTCACTCTACCATTAAGGCCTGATTGGTGGAGTGCTGTAGAGATGGTTGTCCTTCTGGAAGGTTCTCCCATCTCCACAGAGGAACTCTGGAGCTCTGTCGCAGTGACCATCGGGTTCTTGGTCACTTCCCTAACGAACACTCTTCTCCCCCGATTGCTCAGTTTGGCAGGGCGAACAGCTCTAGGAAGAGTCTTGGTGGTCCAAACTTCTTCCATTTACAGTGGCTTGCGAAAGTATTCACCCCCCTTGGCATTTTTCCTATTTTGTTGCCTTACAACCTGGAATTTAAATGGATTTTTAGGGGGTTTGCATCATTTGATTTACACAACATGCCTACCTCTATATTTGTGTGTGAAACAAACAAGAAATAAGACAAAAAAACTGATCTTGAGTGTGCATAACTATTCACCCCCCCCCCCCCCCCCAAAGTCAATACTTTGTAGAGCCACCTTTTGCAGCAATTACAGCTGCAAGTCTCTTGGGGTATGTCTCTATAAGCTTGGCACATCTAGCCACTGGGATCTTTTCCCCATTCTTCAAGGCAAAACTGCTCCAGCTCCTTCAAGTTGGATGGGTTCCGCTGGTGTACAGCAATCTTTAAGTCATACCACAGGTTCTCAGTTGGTTTGAGGTCTGGGCTTTGACTAGGCCATTCCAAGACATTTAAATGTTTCCCCCTAAACCACTTGAGTGTTGCTTTAGCAGTATGCTTAGGGTCATTGTCCTGCTGGAAGTTGAACCTCCGTCCCAGTCTCAATTTTCTAGAAGACTGAAAGAATTTCCCTGTATTTAGGGCCATCCATAATTCCTTCAATTCTGACCACTTTCCCAGTCCCTGCTGATGAAAAACATGGATGGTGTTCTCGGGTTGATGAGAGGTGTTGGGTTTGCGCCAGACATAGCGTTTTCCTTGATGGCCAAAAAGCTCAATTTTAGTCTGATCTGACCAGAGTACCTTCTTCCATATGTTTGGGGAGTCTCCCACATGCCTTTTGGCGAACACCAAACGTGGTTGCTTATTTTTTCTTTAAGCAATGGCTTTTATTTGGCCACTCTTCCGTAAAGCCCAGCTCTGTGGAGTGTACGGCTTAAAGTGGTCCTATGGACAGATACTCCAATCTCCACTGTGGAGCTTTGCAGCTCCTTCAGGGTTATCTTTGGTCTCTTTGTTGCCTCTCTGATTAATGCCCTCCTTGCCTGGTCCGTGAGTTTTGGTGGGCGGCCCTCTCTTGGCAGGTTTGTTGTGGTGCCATATTCTTTCTATTTTTTAATAATGGATTTAATGGTGCTCCGTGGGATGTTTAAAGTTTCGGATATTTTTTTATAACCCAACCCTGATCTGTACTTCTCCACAACTTTGTCCCTGAACTGTTTGGAGAGCTCCTTGGTCTTCGTGGTGCCCCTTGCTTAGTGGTGTTGCAGACTCTGGGGCCTTTCAGAACAGGTGTATATATACTGAGATCATGTGACACTTAGATTGCACACAGGTGGACTTTATTTAACTAATTATGTGACTTCTGAAGGTAATTGGTTGCACCAGATCTTATTTAGGGGCTTCATAGCAAAGGGGGTGAATACATATGCACACACTACTTTTCCGTTATTTAGTTTTTTGAATTTTTTGAAACAAGTTATTTTTTTCATTTCACTTCACTAATTTTGACTATTTTGTGTATGTTTATTACATGAAATCCAAATAAACATCCATTTAAATTACAGGTTGTAATGCAAGAAAATAGGAAAAAACGCCAAGGGGGATGAATACTTTTGCAAGGCACTATAAGACCTTCAATGCTACAGAAATGTTTTGGTAACCTTCCCCTGTTCTGTGCCTCGGAGCTCTCCGGACACTTCCTTCAACCTCATGGCTTGGTTTTTGCTCTGACATGCACTGTCAACTATGGGACCTTATATATATTTCCAAATCATGTCCAATCAATTGAATTTATCACAGGTGGACACCAATCAAGTTGTAGAAACATCTCAAGGATGAGCAATGGAAACAGGATGCACCTGAGCTCAATTTCAAGTCTCATAGCAAAGGTTCTGAATACTTATGTAAATAAGGTATTTCTGTGTTATTTTTAATAAATGTGCCAAAAAAATCTAAAAACCTGTTTTTGCTTTGTCATTATGGGGTATTGTGTGTAGATTGATGAGGGAAACAAATAAATTAATCAATTTTAGAATAAGGCTGTAACGTAACAAAATGTGGAAAAAGGGAAGGGGTCTGAATACTTTCCGAATGCACTGTATGTGAGATAGTAGGGTTTGTAATGTGTGTGTGAGTGAGTGAGAGAGAGAGACAAAAAGAGAGAGATTGATTGATTGATTGAGTGAATGAATGAATAAGTAAGAGAGAAGTGTGTGTAGTATGTGAGAGAGCGAGTGTCTGACCTTGTGTGCAGGCCGTTGTTCTGTGGGGGGTTCCAGTAGTTAGGACTGACAGTCTGCAGGCTGTCTGTAGCCTTCAGGATGGCCAGCCACTCTGGATCATACTCCAGACCCTGGGACGATCCTGGCCTGTCTGCTACCTCTACGATCTGAAACACACACCCTACAAGTCAGCATCAACTCATACATGCACTACAGAGAACACGCCTATAGCCAATACTAGCCCAAAATAAGACTTGCAAGCAAGCTGTTTCACAGACCAGTATGAACAGATTCTCCATTCAGAAGTAGGTTTAATCTGGATCTATGAAACTGGAACATAATCACTTGCATGGCATGTGTCATCACCCTCTCTCTATATCTCTCTCTCACCTGTAGGAAGTCCCTGTAGGGGAGGCACTTATCCAGTGAGAGGAATTTGGTAGTGCGGGGGGCAGCATCAACTTTGGCCTGAAGGTACAAACAGAGCTGTGATAGATCCAGTGCTGATATGGCAGCACATACATTATATATACAATCAGGAGAAATAAGATGTTGGTGGGGGATATGTCAATGTCGATGCTGAATAAATGCATCATGCGACAATCACAGTATCTTTAATTCTAATTAATCAGAAAGAATCAAATCTTTGAATATGCACGGCAGTCTCTCTCAACTGTCTTCAGTTCAGCTCACCGGGTGCTGCATTAGGGCAGCGAACTTGACGTGGAGGTGTGCAGAGAACCAGTAGTTAGGCTGCAAATGGGCCAGGAGCTCTGCAGCTGCAGGACTACCCAGCGTGTTGGACTCCACCTCCTGCCTCAGGAACTTTTTCTTCCTCAGCAGCTCCCCCGTGCTGCCGTAATGGTAGATCCCACGAGGCCAGTCATGGGTTAGGAAGACATCCACGGGCATCTGGATCTAGTGGTAAAATAGGGGGGCACATAATATGACATATGATATAATAGGGGGGACATAATATGACATATTAACCCTGTGAGTGGTAGTCACCTGTTTGAGTTTGAAGACATCGATGTTCCTGATGTGGTAAACACTGCGTAGAGTTTCTGGGTTATATGGAGGGAACTCATAATGTCCTGTAAAAAAGAGCATTGATTAAATTTTACAAACAGTTGGGCTGCAACACATTTGCAGAGACAGGAGGAAATATCTACTAGAGCTTTATGACCTCACCTTTCCTATAATCATGCCCTTTGAAGATTCCAGACAAGCCACCAATCCTTACTCCTTTGTAGCGCACAATGCCAGCATAACCTGATGGAAGACCACATACACTGTTATTATTAGATGAACATTTTCGGGCAAGTGAAAACTGCTCCCGAATTTCCTGATGGACAAGTGGCCTTGAGAGCCTTGAGATCCGTGGAACTTGTAATATGCGTTTTAACTTTCTACCCAGAGTGTGACGGTAAAGTCATACCCATGTAGTAGATGTTGGGAGCCACCCAGCCCCCGTACGGCAGCTCCTGGAGATGGTTGGAGGCCTCATGATTCCCCCCGATGAAGATAGTCAGGACCGGAGCCTTCTTCTCTCCAGAGTAGTACCTGAACGAACCAAGATACAACCATCAGAAATACAACAGATTGTCCTTTAAACTAAAGGAACTAGAAGTAGTACTGACAGGGTTGGGTTTAACCAATTTAACCCACCTGGCTGTTGATTCCTATGGCATCTAAAGCCATAGGGGTTAACAGCCATCCCTCAGAGTAAGGTAGGGTCTAGATTTTTTCCAGGATCAGGTCATGCGGGGGTCAGGAAAAACTCCTGGCCCTACATAAGAGAGGGAGCAGAGGTGATAGGAAGGAACTAACTTGTAGAAGGTCTGCATCTGCCTGTACTTTTGCGGCACAGCCATGCACTTCATGTCCCCCTCGTTCCTCACAGCCTGGAAGTCTCCACAACACAGCAGCAGGTCCACTTTCACCCCCTCCTTCTGCTCCAGGTAGCCAATCGTCTCATAGATTTTATCCAGCTCTCCATGGCAACATCCTTCCACAGCTATTTTCATGGCTGATGATTGGCTGTAGACTCCCGTAAGGGTCTTCTTTTTCTGTGCTGAGCTGAATTATATGATGAGGAAGCCAACAATTATAGAATTGAATAAAATAGAATGTAGCAAGTTAGCTCAATCATTTGTGTTGGTTGTTTACTACTAGCTCTAGTAGAGATCTGCTCGCTATCACACGTCCGCACTGTCCGGGGTTGTAGCCTTGTCCTGGCTAAGGGACATGCAATGCAATCACTCGTCAAATCAAACTAACTTGTTCAATTGCTTCTCGCCTTTTGCACTTTGGAGTTACGATGTAGCGTTAGCTAACTAGCCACCATGATTATGTTGGTTTGTTCTGTTTATCTCAACCAAAATGTATGACTCAAACGTTTTTTCCCACCTCAGCGTAGTTTGACCTGAGCGCATGCGCAAACATTCACCAAAGTAAATCGAGTGATGGATTCGTAGGTAGCACTTTCGCAATCAAAATAATTTACTACAAATAGTCAAACACCTGTACATTATCCCGAACTGTAATACTTAGCGTCACTTCTTTATGAATTAAAATATTTGTTGTATGCACACAAATGCTTATAACAATAATGTCTTTATCAGCCATGCTTCAATTTCAAATCTGCCAGTTTAGAACCAAAATGTACTTGATTGAGTTGATTTACAAATTGACATTCGATCATCTACAATGTAGCCATTTGGCAAATATAAAGAATAGTTTCATTAGAAAAGGAAACGTTATCTGTGGCTCAAACAGACCAAAGACACCCCTGTTAACTCCACCTAACCCATTGAATACTAACTTATTCTGAAGTGTTGCGTGATTAAGCTATATTTACTTTTTAAATCTGAGCAGCTGGTCTGGAGGGCGGAGTATTCGGAAAGTGCTGCTCCAATTGGGGCGCTCGACAGGGGGAAGAGAGATGGCGTGCTTGTTGGAGGCCCCTCTCCGCATCAGCGTGTTATCTGTGAGTGTCCCTCTTATACTATGGATTAAATACTTACTTTTTGTTGTGCATTCTTCATAACATTGGATAGTGAAACGCTTTTTGTGTGTCGCATCAATAGCAATGTATTTGCGGACATGCACTGAAGTTACTGCTAGCTAGCTAGCACAGGCTTTACAACATGTATCTAGCAAGCTAGTTAGCAAGGGCGGTCTCCCGACTTTCACCCGGAATGAGTTAGCAACCGGTGACATACATTTTAGGTGAATCCAATTATAATGAAATCGCAAACATGTAGTTAACAACTTTATTGCACAAAACGTTAACGATGCAATCAAATAAGGTTATGGTAGTTAACTGGAACAAACCGCTAGTTAGTTAGCTGTCCATAACCATAGTTACTCTAGCCCTCTAACGCCCGGGAAGTTCCGATTCAAACTCATTTACCAGCTCTGCAAGCGTTATAATGTGAAAATACGTTAGTTGATCACCAAATATGCAGTTTCGCTGAGCAACTATCATAATTTACTCCCGTTGCATCCGGTATGTAACGTTATCTACTTCCCAAAAAGGTGTAAATAAAAATGTACAAGCAACCGAAAAATGCAAAATCACTCATTACTGCCACGCACAGGTTGGAAGGCAGGTCAATACATTGGCGGTGCCGATGATGATTTTTTTTCGGTTGCTTGTACATTTTTATTTAGACGTTTTTTGGAAGTATAGCGAAACCCCATATTTGGTGTCAACGAACATCATTTTGACATTTATAATGCTTGCAGAGCTGGTGAATGGGAGTTTGAATCCGTGCTTCCTGGGTGTTAGAGGTCTCTAAGAGCCAAAAATGAGGTCAGACGTGCGGTATGGATGCTGTGACGCAATTTCGAAGCTTCCGGAGGCAGAGGCCAAATTGAGCTCTGTACAGCATCGCTGTTCGCCTCTCAAATGTTGTAACAATGCGGAGGGCTCAGTATTGACATGATTGGTTGGCGGGAGGTCCTGTATAAACACAAACGCACTTCCTTGACAACAGCTCTGCCCTGTGCGGCTTAGTGCAAAAAGTATGTTTGCTCTGACTTCTGCAGAGGCCGCATCGCAGTAAACGTTGTATGGCCAATGCAGACGTCGTATTGACCATGTAGCACCATTAACGCACATACTGGTTGTCAGTTAGCAGCAGTCAGTTTTTTTGGAAGATGTCTGTTACGATTTAGACCCAACTGCTGTCAGTTTTGTCATCGAGAACCGACTTTCAACATTTTTAAAACCACAACGTTAGCACTTTGCTTAGGGTTCAACTAGCTACCGAACAGTTTAAGATTGAAGTTATAATGCTGAAACGCCCCCCCCCCTCTCAACCCCATCGAACACCTTCAGGCCTAATCGCCCAACATCAGTGCCCGACCTCACTAATGCTCTTGTGGCTGAATGGAGGCAAGTCCCCGCAGCAATGTTCCAACATCTAGTGGAAATCCTTCCCAGAAGAGTGGAGGCTGTTATCGCAGCAAAGGGGGGACCATCTCCATATTAATGCCTATGATTTTGGAATGAGATGTTCGACGAGCAGGTGTCCACCTACTTTTGGTCATGTAGTGTATTTCACATAGTGAGTAGTGCGTAAAGTTCTGGACAGTCCCTACCACTCGATGATAAACATAAACAAAGTTATTAAGTGACATATGACAGTGCCCTGGATGAGTTTACAGTTTGACGAGAGTAGCCTAGCACCTGTTGACCAGTTGTATAGTTAGGAGGGGGTTTTCTGGGATGGCGTATCTGTCTGGCCCAGACCAGTCCTGTCTGGCCCAGACCAGTCCTGTCTGCTGAGTATGTGGTTGGTGTCAGCGGTGGGATGATGATGATGAGGAAGGCCAGCGCTAACTCACTGTTGTTCTCTCTCGTGTCACCATACAGGAGGTCACGGCCACCAGCCGCCATTATGTTGACGGGCTGTTTCACCCCGACCCACAGAAAGTGCTGCAGGGAGTCATGTAAGTACATAATAATAACATGACCTTGTGTTGTAGTAGCCTATGTCTTCCTATAGGAACATTTATATTTGTCCTGTCTCTGTCCCTCTTTAGTGCTCTGGAGGGAGCTGTCTGTCAGTGATTGGTTGTTTGAGTGCAATATGAGCATGCCCAGTGTGAACTCAGTGAGAGCTGCTTGGACCACTTTGTTTACATGTGGCTGTAAGACCTGTGTGTGTGTGATCAGTTGGTCTGGTTCCTCTTTATTTTTAACTCTGAGGCCCAGCTCTGGTTACAGTTTTAGGCGGCTGGCCGCATCGCTACCTGACTGGTGCAGCTGTTCTTTTCCACTTGCCTCCACTAGCTCATGGCTGTTTCATTCCATTAGCTACTAATATCTTTATATTACATACATTACATTCTATAGGGTCTCATCAGTTGGCCAAACACAGTTAGATTTCTGTACTCTGGATAACATTTCATATGTTATATTATTGGCTTATATAAGTGGTGTGTGATATTCAGTATTCTATCCTCTCAAAGCAATACGTTAACAAGCTTGAACAGCACTGATGTTTCTCAGCTGCGCCTGTAGGCGTTAGCCCTAGTGTTTAGACTTGTTTAGCGTAGGTGATATGATTTACACTGTGGATGAACTCTGACAAGTGTTGTTGTTATTGTGGCTGTTAGTAACATGCTAAGGGAGCTCCACACATCTGACACTGTGTGTGTGTGTGTGTTAACAGTGACATGAAGAATGCTGTCATCGGAAACAACAAACAGAAAGCCAATCTGATTGTCCTGGGAGCTGTGCCCAGGTATCTCGCTCTCTACCGTTTCCCTCCTACCTTCTTTCTCACCTCCCCTCTTTTCCCGCTTTCCCTGTCTTTATTTTCTCTCTCACTGAGTATGTCCCTCTTTCCCCCCAGGTTACTGTACCTGCTCCAGCAGGGCTCATCTAGTTCAGAGCTGAGGACAGAGTGTGCGGTGGTGCTGGGCTCAGAGCTGAGGACAGAGTGTGCGGTGGTGCTGGGCTCAGAGCTGAGGACAGAGTGTGCGGTGGTGCTGGGCTCAGAGCTGAGGACAGAGTGTGCGATGGTGCTGGGCTCAGAGCTGAGGACAGAGTGTGCGGTGGTGCTGGGCTCAGAGCTGAGGACAGAGTGTGCGGTGGTGCTTGGCAGTCTGGCCATGGGCACCGAGAACAACATCAAGTCCCTGGTGGACTGTCACATCATCCCTGCCCTGCTGCAAGGTACACACACACACACACACGCAAACACACTGCAAACACTAGGGAAGTGTCAGTGACTTATGCTCTCTGTGTATATGCAGGTCTCGTATGTCCAGACCTGATCTTCATCGAGGCTTGTCTACGCTGCCTAAGGACAGTCTTCATCAGTCCAGTCACCCCAGTGCAGCTGCTCTACACTGTAAGTCCTAGTCACTCACTCTCTGACACACAGACCATCCATAGGGGTGGAACATAATATTACAACATGCTATCTCTATCACCCATCTGAGCCGTGTGTTCTGAGCCGTGTGGACAGTAACAGTGTGTCTGTCTCCTTCAGGACCCCACTGTGATTCCCCACCTCATGTCCCTAATGAGTCGGTCTCAGCGGACGCAGGAGTACATCACCCAGATCTTCTCCCACTGCTGCAAGGTCAGTACAGCAGTACACATTTAAAACACTTCACATTACAGAAAGTCACAGTATTCTAATAGAAGACATGTTAATGAGTCTGTCTGAGGAATTACTCAGGTGTGTGTGTGTTCGGTAGACTCCAGAGCATCAGACGGTTCTGTTTAACCACGGGGCCATCCAGAACATCGCTCCCATGCTCATCTCTCCCTCCTATAAGGTACTGAAACAATTACTCACCCATGTCTCAGTTCTACCATCTCACAGACTTAAGAGACTTCTGTATTAACATGTCTCACCCTCTCCCCCCTCTCTCACCCTCTCCCCCCTCTTATCTCACTACCTTTCTTTCTTTTTCTCTCTCATCCCATACAGGTACGAATGCAGGCATTAAAATGCTTCTCTGTCCTGGCCTACGAGAACACTCAGGTCTCCACGACACTGGTGAATGGTAAGAGACTACTTTTCCCCCTTCTATTTCTCTCTATCCCTGCCTCCCTCTCTCTGCCTTTCTCTGACTCGTTCTCTCTCTTTCTCTCCTCTCTTTCTCTCTGTCCTTTCTTTTATCTACAGTGGCTTGTGAAAGTATTCACCCCCCTTGGCATTTTTCCTATTTTGTTGCCTTACAACCTGGAATTTTTGGGGGTTTGTATCATTTGATTTACACAACATGCCTACTACTTTGAAGATGCAAAATACTTTTTCTTGTGAAACAAACAAGAAATAAGACAAAAAAACAGAACTTGAGCGTGCATAACTATTCACACCCCCAAAGTCAATTCTTTGTAGAGCCACCTTTTGCAGCAATTACAGCTGCAAGTCTCTTGGGGTATGTATTCAAGGCAAAACTGCTCCAGCTCCTTCAAGTTGGATGGGTTCCGTTGGTGTACAGCAATCTTTAAGTCATACCACAGATTCTCAATTGGATTGAGGTCTGGGCTTTGACTAGGCCATTCCAAGACATTTAAATGTTTCCCCTTAAACCACTCAAGTGTTGCTTTAGTAGTATGCTTAGGGTCATTGTCCTGCTTGAAGGTGAACCTCCGTCCCAGTCTCAAATCTCTGGAAGATTGAAACAGGTTTCCCTCAAGAATTTCCCTGTATTTAGTGCAATCCATCATTCCTTCAATTCTGACCAGTTTCCCAGTCCCTGCCGATGAAAAACATCCCCACAGCATGATGCTGCCACCACCATGCTTCACTGTGGGGATGGTGTTCTCGGGGTGATGAGAGGTGTTGGGTTTGTGCCAGACATTTTCCTTGATGGCCAAAAAGCTCAATTTTAGTATCATCTGACCAGAGTACCTTCTTCCATATGTTTGGGGAGTCTCCCACATGCCTTTTGGCGAACACCAAACGTGTTTGCTTATTTTTTCCTTTAAGCAATGGCTTTTTTCTGGCCACTCTTCCATAAAGCCCAGCTCTGTGGAGTGTACGGCTTAAAGTGGTCCTATGGACAGATACTCCAATCTCCGCTGTGGAGCTTTGCAGCTCCTTCAGGGTTATCTTTGGTCTCTTTGTTGCCTCTCTGATTAATGCCCTCCTTGCCTGGTCCGTGAGTTTTGGTGGGCGGCCCTCTCTTGGCAGGTTTGTTGTGGTGGGATGTTCAAAGTTTCGGATATTCTTTTATAACCCAACTCTGATCTGTACTTCTCCACAACTTTGTCCCTGACCTGTTTGGAGAGCTCCTTGGTCTTCATGGTGCCGCTTGCTTGGTGGTGCCCCATGCTTAGTGGTGTATAAATGAGATCATGTGACATGTGACACTTAGATGGCATACATGTGGACTTTATTTAACTAATTATGTGACTTCTGAAGGTAATCGGTTGCACCAGATCTTATTTAGGGACTTCATAGCAAAGGGGGTGAATACATATGTGCGCACCCCTTTTCCGTTATTTAATTTTGTATAATTTTTTTTAAACAAGTTATTTTTTTCACTTCACCAATTTGGACTATTTTGTGTATGTTTATTACATGAAATCCAAATAAAAATCAATTTAAATTACAGGTTGTAATGCAACAAAATAGGAAAAACGCCAAGGGGGATGAATACTTTTGCAAGGCACTGTATCTCTGTCTCTCTCTCTCGCTCTCGCTCTTTTATTCTTGGCTGCTCTGAGACCTGACTGGGACAGCTTCCAGCTGTGTTCTTTACTCTGTGTCAGAGGTGTTCTATTATTGGCATTACGTTGTTATCGTCATGGTAGCAGACAGGTTGTCAGATGGTGATAACATAGTATTATGACACTACTATACAAATCTATGTTCTCCTCTCTGTTCTCAGTGCTGGTGGATGGGGAGCTGCTCTCTCAGGTATTTGTCAGAATGATGCAAAGGGATCGGCCCATTGAAATGCAGCTAACAGCAGCCAAGTGGTGAGTGTTTCACTTGACTATTAAACTAAGTGTGCTGCAATTGACCAAGTCGATGTAAGTGCAATTAGGTGTGTACCTGCGGACTGAAGTAAAGTGTCTGAAGTGTTTTCCTTTCTAAAGATGACCTCTCTCTCTCTTTCTCTTCCTGCCTCGCTCTCTTTCTGTCCCCCCAGTCTAACGTACATGTGTCGAGCGGGAGCCATCAGGACAGATGACAGGTGCATTGTTTTAAAGGTGATTATACTATTTTGCGTGTAACATTGTGCACTCATCTAACGACTCAGTCTGATACTGATATGTGTGTTGAGTCTATGCTGCCTATTGTGTGTGTATAGTCTGGCCTGTGTGTGTGTGTGTGTGTGTGTGGACATTTTATTGGGATGGATCTTGTCCTAGAGGCAGAGCAGAGAGGTTTCCACTAGATGGGCCAGCCGCAAAGTCAAAATTGTCTATAACATAAAACATTTATGGAAACAAAATGTAGCTTTTTGGTCATCATTTAAGGTTAGGGTTTGGCACAAGGTTAGCAGTGTGGTTAGGGTTAAAATCAGATGTTATGACTTTGTGGCTGTGCCACCTAGTGACTATCCTGCAGAGCTGCCTCCAGTACATAAGGCATCCCAACCTGTGTGTATAACTCTGGTTCCATCCCTGTCTGTAGACCCTGCCGTGCCTGGTGAGGATGTGCAGTAAGGAGCGTCTGTTGGAGGAGCGTGTGGAGGGGGCAGAGACCCTGGCCTACCTGATGGAGCCTGATGTGGAGCTGCAGAGGATCGCCAGTGTAACAGACCACCTAGTGGCCATGCTGGCTGACTACTTCAAATACCCCAGCTCTGTCAGCGCCATCACTGACATCAAGAGGGTGAGACACTGGACTATAGTCATTGAACCTAGCCAGGCAGTCTTACAAGGCAGAGAAAACAGTGACCATCAGGAAAACCCTGACACTGTGGTGAGAAAAGAACACCACAGTCCTTACTTTGGAAAAAAACTTCTAACTCTTTAACCTCAATAAATGTTAACCTAATATTTAATTTCGTTTTTTTTCTGTAGTTGGATCACGACCTGAAGCACGCTCATGAGCTGAGGCAAGCTGCCTTCAAGCTGTACGCCTCACTGGGCTCCAACGATGAAGACATCCGCAAGAAGGTGACTTTCACTCAACAGTACACACACACCCCTACCCAGCCACTTTTAGAAGTGTGTGTCCTTCTTGTAACCCCCCCCCTCCTGTTTCTCCCTCCTCAGATCACAGAGACAGAGAACATGATGGACAGGATAGTGAGTGGCTTATCAGAATCCAGCATCAAGGTGCGGCTAGCAGCCGTCAGGTACAGATAACATATAACATCTCTACCTCTCTCTACTCTGCTCTCCACTGAGGGTGCTGTGACATCCTTAGTGTCCTGTCACATTCTGTTCCCCTCTTTTTATATATATAAAAAAGCCAGACTACGGTTTGCAACTGCACATGGGGACAAAGATCGTACTTTTTGCTATACAACCAAATAAATATTTAGTACAAGAATCGACCAGGGTCCAGTTGACCCATAGATTCATAGAATTTGTATATTACAACTTCTGTTCCCCTCTTAGCCTATGAAGATCTCCTTGTACCTAAGACATCTGACTCTTCCTATATGTCTATGTCTCTCTCTGTGTCCAGGTGTCTTCACAGTCTGTCCCGGTCAGTCCAGCAGTTGAGGACTAGTTTTCATGACCACGCAGTATGGAAACCCCTTATGAAGGTCTGTGCCCTCGTATTACCCTCTACATCTCTTTATAGTCACATTGTGTTTGTGTAAGCTGCATAGGAAATGGCCAATATGTGGGGATATTAATAAGACAATATGTGGGGATATTAATAAGACAATATGTGGGGATATTAATAAGACAATATGTGGGGATATTAATAAGACAATATGTGGGGATATTAATAAGACAATATGTGGGGATATTAATAAGACAATATGTGGGGATATTAATAAGACAATATGTGGGGATATTAATAAGACTGTCTGTACTCTTCTCTCTCTGTTTGTGTAGTTGTTACAGAATGCTCCAGACGAGGTGCTGGTCATGGCCTCTTCTACACTATGCAACCTGCTGCTGGAGTTCTCCCCCAGCAAAGAGGTAAAACAGGCAGCAATACAACACTACTACTGTTACCTAGGCAGCAATACAACACTACTACTGTTACCTAGGCAACAATACAACACTACTACTGTTACCTAGTGGCAGGCAGCAATACAACACAACTACTGTTACCTAGGCAGCAGTACAACACTACTACTGTTACCTAGTGGCAGCAATACAACACTACTACTGTTACCTAGGCAGCAATACAACACTACTACTGTTACCTAGGCAGCAATACAACACTACTACTGTTACCTAGGCAGCAATACAACACTACTACTGTTACCTAGGCAGCAATACAACACTACTACTGTTACCTAGGCAGCAATACACCACTACTACTGTTACCTAGGCAGCAATACACCACTACTACTGTTACCTAGGCAGCAATACACCACTACTACTGTTACCTAGGCAGCAATACACCACTACTACTGTTACCTAGTGGCAGCAATACAACACTACTACTGTTACCTAGTGGCAGCAATACAACACTACTACTGTTACCTAGTGGCAGCAATACAACACTACTACTGTTACCTAGTGGCAGCAATACAACACTACTACTGTTACCTAGTGGCAGCAATACAACACTACTACTGTTACCTAGGCAGCAATACAACACTACTACTGTTACCTAGTGGCAGCAATACAACATTACTACTGTTACCTAGGCAGCAATACAACACTACTACTGTTACCTAGTGGCAGCAATACAACACTACTACTGTTACCTAGTGGCAGCAATACAACATTACTACTGTTACCTAGGCAGCAATACAACACTACTACAGTTACCTAGGCAGCAATACAACACTACTACTGTTACCTAGGCAGCAATACAACACTACTACTGTTACCTAGGCAGCAATACAACACTACTACTGTTACCTAGGCAGCAATACAACACTACTACTGTTACCTAGGCAGCAATACAACACTACTACTGTTACCTAGGCAGCAATACAACACTACTACTGTTACCTAGGCAGCAATACAACACTACTACTGTTACCTAGGCAGCAATACAACACTACTACTGTTACCTAGGCAGCAATACACCACTACTACTGTTACCTAGGCAGCAATACAACACTACTACTGTTACCTAGTGGCAGCAATACAACACTACTACTGTTACCTAGTGGCAGCAATACAACACTACTACTGTTACCTAGTGGCAGCAATACAACATTACTACTGTTACCTAGGCAGCAATACAACACTACTACTGTTACCTAGGCAGCAATACAACACTACTACTGTTACCTAGGCAGCAATACAACACTACTACTGTTACCTAGGCAGCAATACAACACTACTACTGTTACCTAGGCAGCAATACACCACTACTACTGTTACCTAGGCAGCAATACAACACTACTACTGTTACCTAGTGGCAGCAATACAACACTACTACTGTTACCTAGGCAGCAATACAACACTACTACTGTTACCTAGTGGCAGCCATACAACACTACTACTGTTACCTAGTGGCAGCAATACAACATTACTACTGTTACCTAGGCAGCAATACAACACTACTACAGTTACCTAGGCAGCAATACAACACTACTACTGTTACCTAGTGGCAGCAATACAACACTACTACTGTTACCTAGGCAGCAATACAACACTACTACTGTTACCTAGTGGCAGCAATACAACACTACTACTGTTACCTAGTGGCAGCAATACAACACTACTACTGTTACCTAGTGGCAGGCAGCAATACAACACTACTACTCTTACCTAGGCAGCAGTACAACACTACTACTCTTACCTAGGCAGCAGTACAACACTACTACTGTTACCTAGGCAGCAATACAACACTACTACTGTTACCTAGTGGCAGGCAGCAATACAACACTACTACTGTTACCTAGGCAACAATACAACACTACTACTGTTACCTAGTGGCAGGCAACAATACAACACTACTACTGTTACCTAGTGGCAGGCAGCAATACAACACTACTACTGTTACCTAGGCAGCAATACAACACTACTAATGTTACCTAGTGGCAGGCAGCAATACAACACTACTACTGTTACCTAGGCAGCAATACAACACTACTACTGTTACCTAGTGGCAGGCAGCAATACAACACTACTACTGTTACCTAGGCAGCAATACAACACTACTACTGTTACAGTGGGGGAAAAAGTATTTAGTCAGCCACCAATTGTGCAAGTTCTTCCACTTAAAAAGATGAGAGGCCTGTAATTTTCATCATAGGTACACGTCAACTATGACAGACAAAATGAGAAAAAAAATTCCAGAAAATTACATTGTAGGATTTTTTATGAATTTATTTGCAAATTATGGTGGAAAATAAGTATTTGGTCAATAACAAAAGTTTCTCAATACTTTGTTATATACCCTTTGTTGGCAATGACACAGGTCAAACGTTTTCTGTAAGTCTTCACAAGGTTTTCACACACTGTTGCTGGTATTTTGGCCCATTCCTCCATGCAGATCTCCTCTAGAGCAGTGATGTTTTGGGGCTGTCGCTGGGCAACACGGACTTTCAACTCCCTCCAAAGATTTTCTATGGGGTTGAGATCTGGAGACTGGCTAGACCACTCCAGGACCTTGAAATGCTTCTTACGAAGCCACTCCTTCGTTGCCCGGGCGGTGTGTTTGGGATCATTGTCATGCTGAAAGACCCAGCCACGTTTCATCTTCAATGCCCTTGCTGATGGAAGGAGGCTTTCACTCAAAATCTCACGATACATGGCCACATTCATTCTTTCCTTTACACGGATCAGTCGTCCTGGTCCCTTTGCAGAAAAACAGCCCCAAAGCATGATGTTTCCACCCCCATGCTTCACAGTAGGTATGGTGTTCTTTGGATGCAACTCAGCATTCTTTGTCCTCCAAACACGACGAGTTGAGTTTTTACCAAAAAGTTCTATTTTGGTTTCATCTGACCATATGACATTCTCCCAATCCTCTTCTGGATCATCCAAATGCACTCTAGCAAACTTCAGATGGGCCTGAACATGTACTGGCTTAAGCAGGGGGACACGTCTGGCACTGCAGGATTTGAGTCCCTGGCGGCGTAGTGTGTTACTGATGGTAGGCTTTGTTACTTTGGTCCCAGCTCTCTGCAGGTCATTCACTAGGTCCCCCCGTGTGGTTCTGGGATTTTTGCTCACTGTTCTTGTGATCATGTGGTCCTCTGTAGCTCAGCTGGTAGAGCACGGCGCTTGTAACGCCAAGGTAGTGGGTTCGATCCCCGGGACCACCCATACACAAAAAAAATGTATGCACGCATGACTGTAAGTCGCTTTGGATAAAAGCGTCTGCTAAATGGCATGTTATATTATTATTATTATTATTATTATCATTTTGACCCCACGGGGTGAGATCTTGCGTGGAGCCCCAGATCGAGGGAGATTATCAGTGGTCTTGTATGTCTTCCATTTCCTAATAATTGCTCCCACAGTTGATTTCTTCAAACCAAGCTGCTTACCTATTGCAGATTCAGTCTTCCCAGCCTGGTGCAGGTCTACAATTTTGTTTCTGGTGTCCTTTGACAGCTCTTTGCCTTGGCCATAGTGGAGTTTGGAGTGTGACTGTTTGAGGTTGTGGAAAGGTGTATTTTATACTGATAACAAGTGCAAACTGGTGCCATTAATACAGGTAACGAGTGGAGGACAGAGGAGCCTCTTAAAGAAGAAGTTACAGGTCTGTGAGAGCCAGAAATCTTGCTTGTTTGTAGGTGACCAAATACTTATTTTCCACCATAATTTGCAAATAAATTCATTACAAATCCTACAATGTGATTTTCTGGATTTATTTTTCTCATTTTGTCTGTCATAGTTGACGTGTACCTATGATGAAAATTACAGGCCTCTCTCATCTTTTTAAGTGGGAGAACTTGCACAATTGGTGGCTGACTAAATACTTTTTTTCCCCACTGTTACCTAGTGGCAGGCAGCAATACAACACTACTACTGTTACCTAGGCAGCAATACAACACTACTACTGTTACCTATTGGCAGGCAGCAATACAACACTACTACTGTTACCTAGTGGCAGGCAGCAATACCACACTACTACTGTTACCTAGGCAACAATACAACACTACTATTGTTACCTAGTGGCAGGCAGCAATACAACACTACTACTGTTACCTAGTGGCAGGCAGCAATACAACACTACTACTGTTACCTAGTGGCAGGCAGCATTACCTAGGCAGCAATACAACACTACTACTGTTACCTAGTGGCAGGCAGCAATACCACACTACTACTGTTACCTAGGCAACAATACAACACTACTATTGTTACCTAGTGGCAGGCAGCAATACAACACTACTACTGTTACCTAGTGGCAGGCAGCAATACAACACTACTACTGTTACCTAGTGGCAGGCAGCATTACCTAGGCAGCAATACAACACTACTATTGTTACCTAGTGGCAGGCAGCAATACAACACTACTACTGTTACCTAGTGGCAGGCAGCAATACAACACTACTACTGTTACCTAGTGGCAGGCAGCAATACAACACTACTACTGTTACCTAGACAGCTACTTGATTGGTAGACAAACTCAACTCTGTAAAGTTGTGATATGACATTTTTTTGCATGAAGTTTTAGGACTAAATATTAGCTGTCAGGTTGTGTATTTGCTGTTTATCTTGACCAGTGGGAGTAAGTACATGTGTTTTGTGTATGCCTGCAGCCCATCCTGGAGTCAGGGGTGATAGAGTTACTATGCAGTCTGACCCAGAGTGACAGTCCAGCCCTGAGGGTCAACGGCATCTGGGCTCTCATGGTGAGTCCCCACTTTACCCCTCTCTGTCTTGCTCTGCTCTCCCTCTTTACCTCTACAAAAGGTTGCATAACCAAAGTTCCCAGGTTTTTCAGCAATCTTGGCTGGAGGATTCTCAGAATCATCAGAGAATAAGCAGGGAGGAAACCCTTCAACTGACAATCTTCCAACCAGAACTTGTAGTTTCTGTAATTTTGCAACCCTAGTTTAGAAGGTGTCTGTCTAACCTACACCATCTTTTTTTGTGTGTGTATGTACAGTGGGGAAAAAAAGTATTTAGTCAGCCACCAATTGTGCAAGTTCTCCCACTTAAAAAGATGAGAGAGGCCTGTAATTTTCATCATAGGTACACGTCAACTATGACAGACAAAATGAGAAAAAAATCCAGAAAATCACATTGTAGGATTTTTTATGAATTTATTTGCAAATTATGGTGGAAAATAAGTATTTGGTCAATAACAAAAGTTTCTCAATACTTTGTTATATACCCTTTGTTGGCAATGACACAGGTCAAACGTTTTCTGTAAGTTTTCACAAGGTTTTCACACACTGTTGCTGGTATTTTGGCCCATTCCTCCATGCAGATCTCCT
Source organism: Coregonus lavaretus (assembly GCF_964263955.1). NCBI lineage: Eukaryota > Metazoa > Chordata > Actinopteri > Salmoniformes > Salmonidae > Coregonus > Coregonus lavaretus. The sequence goes on along the minus strand of NC_139992.1, from coordinate 11,132,749 downwards.
CTAGAGCAGTGATGTTTTGGGGCTGTCGCTGGGCAACACGGACTTTCAACTCCCTCCAAAGATTTTCTATGGGGTTGAGATCTGGAGACTGGCTAGGCCACTCCAGGACCTTGAAATGCTTCTTACGAAGCCACTCCTTCGTTGCCCGGGCGGTGTGTTTAGGATCATTGTCATGCTGAAAGACCCAGCCACGTTTCATCTTCAATGCCCTTGCTGATGGAAGGAGGTTTTCACTCAAAATCTCACGATACATGGCCCCATTCATTCTTTCCTTTACACGGATCAGTCGTCCTGGTCCCTTTGCAGAAAAACAGCCCCAAAGCATGATGTTTCCACCCACATGCTTCACAGTAGGTATGGTGTTCTTTGGATGCAACTCAGCATTCTTTGTCCTCCAAACACGACGAGTTGAGTTTTTACCAAAAAGTTATATTTTGGTTTCATCTGACCATATGACATTCTCCCAATCCTCTTCTGGATCCTCCAAATGCACTCTAGCAAACTTCAGACGGGCCTGGACATGTACTGGCTTAAGCAGGGGGACACGTCTGGCACTGCAGGATTTGAGTCCCTGGCGGCGTAGTGTGTTACTGACGGTAGGCTTTGTTACTTTGGTCCCAGCTCTCTGCAGGTCATTCACTAGGTCCCCCCGTGTGGTTCTGGGATTTTTGCTCACCATTCTTGTGATCATTTTGATCCCACAGGGTGAGATCTTGCGTGGAGCCCCAGATCGAGGGAGATTATCAGTGGTCTTGTACGTCTTCCATTTCCTAATAATTGCTACCACAGTTGATTTCTTCAAACCAAGCTGCTTACCTATTGCAGATTCAGTCTTCCCAGCCTGGTGCAGGTCTACAATTTTGTTTCTGGTTTCCTTTGACAGCTCTTTGCCTTGGCCATAGTGGAGTTTGTAGTGTGACTGTTTGAGGTTGTGGACAGGTGTCTTTTATACTGATAACAAGTTCAAACAGGTGCCATTAATACAGGTAACGAGTGGAGGACATAGGAGCCTCTTAAAGAAGAAGTTAAAGGTCTGTGAGAGCCAGAAATCTTGCTTGTTTGTAGGTGACCAAATACTTATTTTCCACCATAATTTGCAAATAAATTCATTAAAAATCCTACAATGTGATTTTCTGGATTTTTTTTCTCAATTTGTCTGTCATAGTTGACGTGTACCTATGATGAAAATTACAGGCCTCTCTCATCTTTTTAAGTGGGAGAACTTGCACAATTGGTGGCTGACTAAATACTTTTTCCCCCCACTGTATGTATAGAACATGGCATTCCAGGCAGACCAGAAGGTGAAGGGGGAGATTATGAGAGCTTTGGGGACGGAGCAGCTCTTCCGTCTGC
>NC_139992.1:11119577-11131196 GCF_964263955.1 Coregonus lavaretus | reverse complement strand
CCTCCCCCCTCTCACCCAGCCCTCCCCTCCCCCCCTCTCACCCAGCCCTCCCCTCACCCCCCCTCTCACCCAGCCCTACCCTACCTCTCTCACCCAAACCCTTACCCTACCGCTCTCACCCAACCCTCCCCTACCCGTCTCACCCAGCCCTCCCCTACCGCTCTCACCCAGCCCTCCCCTACACCTCTCACCCATTCTCCCCTAACCCTCTCACCCAGCCCACCCCTCCCCTCCCCCCCCCTCACCTAGCCCTCCCCTCCCCCCTCTCACCCAGCCCTCCCCCCTCTCATCTAGCCCTCCCCTCCCCCCTCTCACCCAGCCCTCCCCCCTCTCACCCAGCCCTCCCCTCCCCTCCTCTCACCCAGCACTCCCCTACCCCTCTCACCCAGCCCCTCCCCTCCCCCCCTCTCACCTAGCCCTCCCCTCCCCCCTCTTGCCCAATTCTCCCCTACCCCTCTCACCCAGCCTCCCCTACCCCTCTCACCCAACCCTCCCCTACCCCCCCCCCCCCCTACCCAACACCAAATTAATAATACAACAATGTCCTCAGAGACACACATGACTTCCAAAAGCCGAGCAGCCAAACAAAGCGGGAATTAGCGGGCTATGAGATTACATGAGAAGGCGTAGTGTTGAAAGGACAAGCTAAATCTACTAGTCTTACAACAGGGAACACCTGCTACAACACATTACTAAAGGGGGGGAGGGGAGGGAGAGGGGGAGAGAGAGAGAGGCTGTGTTTAATTGTTCTGACCTTACAGATGCCCAGGTGCCTGCGTGTGAAGGTATATCTCATCCACTATCTAAACAGAGAGCTTGGACCTGATCCATATCACATGTCCATAGGCCTATTTAGTAAATGTGGTAATAAATGGGTGTGATATTTCACCATGTGGACAAGGCAAGCCAACGCCCCCACTCTCTCTTCTCTGTTTTCTTCTCTTATTTCTGCTTTCACTTTGAATCAAAGACTCTTATTATTTTATTAATTTAACCTTTATTTAACCAGGGGAAACCCATTGATCAAAATAATCAGTCTCAATACAACACTATACATTTACAATTTCACATTACAACAAATCAAATTCAAAAGCGACTGATAAAAATTACACATAAATCAAAACATAAATCAAAACAAATGCAGTTCTCTTACCACATTCCTCATCAAAGTCCTGAACTCACTCTCTCTCTCTCAATTCAATTCAAGGGGCTTATTCTCTCTCTCAATTCAATTCAAGGGGCTTTATTCTCTCTCTCAATTCAATTCAAGGGGCTTTATTCTCTCTCTCATTCAATTCAAGGGGCTTTATTCTCTCTCTCAATTCAATTCAAGGGGGTTTATTGGCATGGGAAACATATGTTTACATTGCCAGAGCAAGTGAAATTGATAAACAAATGTGAAATAAAACAACAAAAATTATTACACTCCAAATGACATATTACTTCAAATGACATATTATGTCTATTAACTGTGTTGTAACAATGTGCAAATAGTTAAAGTACAAATGGAAAATAAATAAACATAAATATGGGTTGTATTTACAATGGTGTTTGTTCTTCACTGGTTGCCCTTTTCTTGTGGCAACAAGTCAGAAATCTTGCTGCTGTGATTGCACACTGTAGTATTTCACCCAATAGAAATGGGAGTTTATCAAAATTGGATTTGTTTTCGAATTCTTTGTGGGTCTGTGTAATCTGAGGGAAATATGTGTCTCTAATATGGTCATACATTTGGCAGGAGGTTAGGAAGTGCAGCTCAGTTTCCACCTCATTTTGTGGGCAGTGTGCACATAGCCTGTCTTCTCTTGAAAGCCAGGTCTGCCTACGGCAACCTTTCTCAATAGCAAGGCTATGCTCACTGAGTCTGTACATAGTCAAAGCTTTCCTTAATTTTGGGTCAGTCACAGGGGTCAGGTATTCTGCCTCTGTGTAATCTCTGTTTAGGGCCAAATAGCATTCTAGTTTGCTCTGTTTTCTTTTGTTAATTCTTTCCAATATGTCAAGTAATTATCTTTTTATTTTCTCATGATTTGGTTGGGTCTAATTGTGTTGCTGTCCTGGGACTCTATGGGGTCTGTTTGTGTTTCTGAACAGAGTCCCAGGACCAGCTTGCTTAGGGGACTCTTCTCCAAGTTCATCTCTCTGTAGGTGATGGCTTTGTTATGGAAGGTTTGGGAATCGCTTCCTTTTAGGTGGTTGTAGAATTTAACGGCTCTTTTCTGGATTTTGATAATTAGCGGGTATTGGCCTAATTCTGCTCTGCATGCATTATTTGGTGTTTTACATTGTACACAGAGGATATATTTTTGCAGAATTCTGCATGCAGTCTCGATTTGGTGTTTCTCCCATTTTGTGAATTTTTGGTTGGTGAGCGGACCCCATACCTCACAACCATAAAGGGCAATGGGTTCTATAACTGATTCAAGTATTTTTAGCCAGATCCTAATTGGTATGTAGAATGTTATGTTCGTTCTGATGTCTCTCTCTCTCTCTCTCTCTCTCTCTCTCTCTCTCTCTCTCTCTCTCTCTCTCTCTCTCTCTCTCTCTCTCTCTCTCTCTCTCTCTCTCTCTCTCTCTCTCTCTCTCTCTCTCTCTCTCTCTCTCTCTCTCTCTCTCTCTCTCTGATCAGCACTCCTTTTTCCCTCCTGTCCTCCCCTCATATCAGTCTGCCTCCTCCCTTCACAGTAGCATCTATTTTTAGTTCCCACTTCCTAATCTTAGCTCAGAGCCCCAGAGGAAAGCAGGGGCTACTTCACTGTGTGGGGGTGAGTGTATACATGTGCCTGTGTGGGTTTGTGTTGTGTGTGTCTGTGTTTCTTCATATTCACATTCTGTGTGTAATCTATGCATGCCATATGCATACGTCCATGTCCACAAGCATGCTGAAGTGCAAGTGTGTTAAGTCAGAATGCTTAAGAATGAGTCTTCATCTGCAGCCTTACTAGACTGAGCATGTGAACACACTTTTGCGTATTCAGCAGTGTGTGTATGTGTGTGTGTTGGTGTGTCTACACGTGTACTACAGTGTGAACAGGGCCGACTGGTGTCCTCAGTACATTGCGTTAGTGTCCCCTCCAGCTCTTGTGTCGTCGTGAGACTCAGTACATTGTGTTAGTTTTCCCTCCAGCTCTTGTGTCGTCGTGAGACTCAGTACATTGCGTTAGTGTCTCCTCCAGCTCTTGTGTCGTCGTGAGACTCAGTACATTGTGTTAGTTTTCCCTCCAGCTCTTGTGTCGTCGTGAGACCCAGTACATTGTGTTAGTGTTCCCTCCAGCTCATGTGTCATTAGACACAGTACATTGTGTTAGTGTTCCCTCCAGCTCTTGTGTCGTCGTGAGACTCAGTACATTGCGTTAGTGTCTCCTCCAGCTCTTGTGTCGTCGTGAGACTCAGTACATTGTGTTAGTTTTCCCTCCAGCTCTTGTGTCGTCGTGAGACCCAGTACATTGTGTTAGTGTTCCCTCCAGCTCATGTGTCATTAGACACAGTACATTGTGTTAGTGTTCCCTCCAGCTCATGTGTCATTAGACCCAGTACATTGTGTTAGTGTTCCCTCCAGCTCATGTGTCATTAGACCCAATACATTGTGTTAGTGTTCCCTCCAGCTCTTGTGTCATGAGACCCAGTACATTGTGTTAATGTTCCCTCCAGCTCCTTTGTCATGAGACTGTCAGTCAGCAGTAAGTGAATCAGCAGAGACAGTGGGGAGGGAATACATTCATTGCTGTTTTCAAAAAGTGCCCTCTTCCCAAACCCTCCTCCCTCCAGCATTACCCCCTAATCTAAACATCGTATTCTGGTAGACTATCAGTGTTCAGACTGTGAGGTGGTGTTTCTGCAGTAATTGTTTGTTGAGAATAAGAAGAGCAACACTGAAGGCTGTTGTTGCACACACACACACACACACAAACACAAACACACACAGGCACATGTACACACACACGTTACAGGAGGGGGTCGCAGTTCCGGAGCGAACCACTAGGTGTCATCCTCCGCCAACCTTAGGCACCTCCTCACTCACAGTCGGGACTAATCACCATCCTATTGGTGTCACCTGTGTCTATCGGTTCACCTGTGTATTTATGCCCTCACTTCCCTGTGTTCCCTTGCTCAGTTTTCTCTGCTAGTTTCCAGCAGTACTGCTCAGTGTCTGATCGGAGATCTATGCAGAGGTACTTGAGAAGTGTTCTCCCTGTTTCGTTATTTGTTTCAGTCTTAGGTAGTATTTCGTATTTTGGCTGTCAGAAGGTTTTTGGAGACTTATTTGCGCCGCCTTTCTTTTATCGTGATAAGTCCGTTATTTTGTATTTTGGCTTCGGGACCACCAGTATAGATCCTTGTTTCACCATCTCTGCCTACTGCCTACTGTATATCCTGCATCACACCTGGGTCACACCTCACCCCAACCCTTACAGAAAACTGAGCCAATATGGACCCAGAGGAGGCAGCACAGGAGGCAGCACAGTATCCAACGCGACCGCAGCCTGCAGCAGATCACAGAGAATTTCAGGCAGCTGACGATCGCAGTGCAGAGCCGTAGACACCCGACCAGCCCCGGCAGCCGGCGGAGCGGAAGCCGCGGCAGCGGCGTCTCCAGTCTTGCCTGCGATATCGCGGGAACCCCGCCTACCACCTCCGGAGAGGTATGGTGTAGCACGAAGCTAGCTAGCTAGCTAACTCACCTCCTGGACTAGCTGGCGAGTGGCTATTGGCAGCGGTAGCAACTAAATACAATGTCCTTTTGGCCAGCTACATTTGTTCGCAGCGCCGCCGTTATTCAAACAGGGTCAGCACAGCAGCCATTGCTAGCTAGCCAACACGACCGGCTGGCTGTACTGTGGCTGCTAGGTACAGTATATTTGTGCTAGCTAGCCAACGTTTGATTGTTGCTGCGTTGTGGGGGGAGCTAGACACGGACACTAATTATCTGTTTAGTGTGTTAACACACTATTGGTGGTTTGTTGTAACCAAGTATTGGTGCTAAACTGTGTGTTATTGGATGCTAGCATGCTAGTTAGCTATAGCGTCATAGTTAGCTAGCTGAATGAAGTAAGTTGAGTCTATTCCTTGAAACATTGAACCGCTGTGGTTCACAACAATTCTAATTTCTAAAGTGGAAGTTGGGAGAGTTTTATTCGGGTGGTTCAGTGAAACAATCATAGTTTCTGAGGTGAAGTTGGGAGAGTTATATTTGGGAGTTTTGGTTTTTACTCTCTCCTTTCCCAGATGTTTAGTTCATTTCATTCCGATCTCCTCTGCATTATTGTAGCCATTTGCTACAGCCTGTCAACTATGCCTCTGCCTATCCCTGTTCTCTCCTCTCCGCACAGGCTACACAAACGCCTCACACCGCGTGGCTGCTGCCTCTCTAACCTGGTGGTCCCTGCACGCACCCCACACCTGGAGTTCCAGGTCTCAGGCAGCCTCTGGAACTGCCGTTCTGCTGCCAACAAGGCTGACTTCATCCCAGCCTATGCTACCCTCCAGTCCCTCGACTTCCTGGCGCTGACGGAAACATGGATTACCACTGAAAACACTGCTACTCCTACTGCTCTCTCCTCGTCTGACCATGTGTTCTCGCATACCCGAGAGCATCTGGTCAGAGGGGTGGTGGCACAGGAATCCTCATCTCTCCCAAGTGGACATTCTCAATTTTTCCCCTAACCCATCTGTCTATCTCCTCATTTGAATTCCATGCTGTCACAGTCACTAGCCCATTTAAGCTTAATATCCTTGTCATCTATCGCCCTCCAGGTTCCCTTGGAGAGTTCATCAATGAGCTTGACGCCTTGATAAGTTCCTTTCCTGAGGATGGCTCACCCCTCACAGTTTTGGGGGATTTCAACCTCCCTACGTCTACATTTGACTCATTTCTCTCTGCCTCCTTCTTTCCACTCCTCTCCTCTTTTGACCTCACCCTCTCACCGTCCCCCCCTACTCACATGGCAGGCAATACGCTTGACCTCATCTTTACTAGATGCTGCTCTTCTACTAATCTCACTGCAACTCCCCTCCATGTCTCCGACCACTACTTTGTATCCTTTTCTCTCTCGCTCTCCTCCAACACTACTCACTCTGCCCCTACACAGATGGTAATGCGCCGCCGCAACCTTCGCTCTCTCTCTCCCACTACTCTCTCCTCTTCCATCCTATCATCTCTTCCCTCTGCTCAATCCTTCTCCCTCCAATCTCCTGATTCTGCCTCCTCAAACCTCCTCTCCTCCCTTTCTGCATCCTTTGACTCTCTGTGTCCCCTATCCTCCCGGCCGGCTCGGTCCTCCCCTCCAGCTCCGTGGCTTGATGACTCATTGCGAGCTCACAGAACAGAGCTCCGGGCAGCGGAGCGGAAATGGAAGAAAACTAAACTCCCTGCCGACCTGGCATCTTTTCACTCCCTCCTCTCTACATTTTCTTCATCTGTTTCTGCTGCTAAGGCCACTTTCTACCACTCTAAATTCCAAGCATCTGCCTCTAACCCTAGGAAGCTCTTTGCCACATTCTCCTCCCTGCTGAATCCCCCCCCCCCCTCTCCTCTCTCTCTGTGGATGACTTCGTCAACCACTTTGAAAAGAAGGTTGACGACATCCGATCCTCGTTTGTTAAGTCTAATGACACTGCTGGTCCTGCTCACACTGCCCTACCCTATGCTTTGACTTCTTTCTCCCCTCTCTCTCCAGATAAAATCTTGCGACTTGTGACTGCAGGCCGCCCAACAACCTGCCCGCTTGACCCCATCCCCTCCTCTCTTCTCCAGACCATCTCCGGTGACCTTCTCCCCTACCTCACCTCGCTGATCAACTCATCCTTGACCGCTGGCTATGTCCCTTCCGTCTTCAAGAGAGCGAGAGTTGCACCCCTTCTCAAAAAACCAACGCTCGATCCCACTGATGTCAACAACTACAGACCAGTATCCCTTCTTTCTTTTCTTTCCAAAACTATTGAGCGTGCCGTCTCTAGCCAACTCTCTTGCTATCTCTCTCAGAATGACCTTCTTGATCCAAACCAGTCAGGTTTCAGGACTGGTCATTCAACTGAGACTGCTCTTCTCTGTGTCACGGAGGCTCTCCGCACTGCTAAAGCTAACTCTCTCTCCTCTGCTCTTGTCCTTCTAGACCTGTCTGCTGCCTTTGATACTGTGAACCATCAGATCCTCCTCTCCACCCTCTCCGAGCTGGGCATCTCCGGCGCGGCTCACTCCTGGATCGCGTCCTACCTGACCGGTCGCTCCTACCAAGTGGCGTGGCGTGAAGCTGTCTCCGCACCACGTGCTCTCACCACTGGTGTCCCCCAGGGCTCAGTTCTAGGCCCTCTCCTATTCTCCCTATACACCAAGTCACTTGGCTCTGTCATATCCTCACATGGCCTCTCCTATCATTGCTACGCTGACGATACACAACTAATCTTCTCCTTTCCCCCTTCTGATAACCAGGTGGCGAATCGCATCTCTGCATGTCTGGCAGACATATCAGTATGGATGACGGATCACCACCTCAAGCTGAACCTTGGCAAGACGGAGCTGCTCTTCCTCCCGGGGAAGGACTGCCCGTTCCATGATCTCGCCATCACGGTTGACAACTCCATTGTGTCCTCCTCCCAGAGTGCGAAGAGCCTTGGCGTGACCCTGGACAACACCCTGTCGTTCTCCGCTAACATCAAGGCGGTGACCCGACCCTGCAGGTTCATGCTCTACAACATTCGGAGAGTACGACCCTGCCTTACACAGGAAGCGGCACAGGTCCTAATCCAGGCACTTGTCATCTCCCGTCTGGATTACTGCAACTCGCTGTTGGCTGGGCTCCCTGCCTGTGCCATTAAACCCCTACAACTCATCCAGAATGCCGCAGCCCGTCTGGTGTTCAACCTTCCCAAGTTCTCTCACGTCACCCCGCTCCTCCGCACACTCCACTGGCTTCCAGTTGAAGCTCGCATCTGTTACAAGACCATGGTGCTTGCCTATGGAGCTGTGAGGGGATCGGCACCTCTGTACCTTCAGGCTCTGATCAGTCCCTACATCCAAACGAGGGCATTGCGTTCATCCACCTCTGGCCTGCTGGCTCCCCTTCCTCTGCGGAAGCATAGTTCCCGCTCAGCCCAGTCAAAACTGTTCGCTGCTCTGGCACCCCAATGGTGGAACAAGCTCCCTCACGACGCCAGGACAGCGGAGTCACTCACCACCTTCCGGAGACATTTGAAACCCCACCTCTTTAAGGAATACCTGGGATAGGATAAAGTAATCCTTCTACCCCCCCCCCCCCCCCCAAAAAAAAAAAAAAAAAAAAGATATTGTAAAGTGGTTATCCCACTGGCTATAGGGTGAATGCACCTATTTGTAAGTCGCTCTGGATAAGAGCGTCTGGTAAATGACGTAAATGTAAATGTAAATGTAATGTATGACGGACGTGCAGAGGGCTGCAGGGAATTCCTCACCCAGTGTTCCCTGCTATTCAGCCTACAACCCTCCTCCTTCCTGACGGTGGCCTACATCATCACTTTGTTGACGGTTCGGGCCCTTTCCTGGGCTACCACGGAGTGGGAGAGCAAAACTCCGGCGTGCACCGACTCCTACCAATTCACCCGGGAGCTACGCAAGGTGTTCGACACCTCTCGGGTGGTGTCGGGGCACAAGGCCGGGAGGTGGCTCACGGCCTGTTGGCAGGGTGACCGTTCGGTAGCGGACTACTCCGTGGAGTTCCGGACCAGAGCTCGAGAGGCAGGATGGGAGGAGGCCGCCCTATCGGAGGGGATGAAGGACGAACTCTCCTTCAGGGAGCTGCCTGAGCGACTGGACGGCCTCGTTGAACTCTCGGTGCTGGTAGACAATCGGCGTTGTGAGTGCGCGCATGAGAGTGGGATGACGCAAGGCGCACCTCCACATCCCCGTATCAACCCGCAGGCTTTCCGATTCAGGAGGAGGCTATGCAGCTGGGGCAGTGCGCTTGTCCAGGATGGAGAGGCAGAGGCATCTGCGCCAGTGACGTTGCCTGTACTGCGGCCAGGCAGGTCACCACTGCGACTCATGCCCGGAGAAGCCGGGAAACGGGAGGGCTCGCTAGTATCGGGAGGGGTGCTAGCGAGCCGGATCCGAAACCCCAACTCCAGAGACTCCCAGACTTTTCTCCCCGTCAGGGTTCAGTGGGCCCGCGCTGTGCATCGGGCGCATGCACTGATGGATTTTGGGGCCACAGGAAACCTAATGGACGCGGGGCTGGGCCAAGGGTGGAGCGTTCCGTTACTCTTCTTCTCTGAGCCGGTTCCGGTGCGTGTCCGGGTGGCGGGGGCTATGGCAGGATATCCAGTTTTTCATTGTGGACTCTACGGAGTGTCCCCTCGTCCTTGGGCACCCCTGTCTGGTCGCCCACAAACCCCGGATAGACTGGTCCACGGGGCGGCTCATCCTGGAGGTAGGCTCTGCCCCGTCCTGTTCTGGTCTCCACTGACCACTCATCAGCCCAAACCACCGTCCCAGACCACCTGCCAGTCCTCACCTCTTCCCCAAGTCCCGCACTCCGAACTGCCTACCGACCTAGCGACGGTTGCCACCGGGAGGACGGCGGCTACAGACTCCATCACCGGCTCAGACCTGGCAGGCGTTCCCCGGGAGTACTGGGATCTGGGGGAGGTGTTTAGTAAGAGGCATGCCAAGGGCCTACCTCCTCACAGGCCTTACAACTGCGCTATCGATCTCCTGCCGGGCACCATGCCCACACGAGGGCGACTGTTTTCCTTGTCCCGGCCGGAGACGCTGGCCATGAGGGAGTATATCGACGAGGCACACGTCGAGGGTCACATCCGTCCCTCTACCTCACCCGCGGCGCGGGCTTCTTCTTCGTGGGGAAAAAGGATGGTGGGCAGCGGCTGTGCATTGATTACCGGGCGCTCAACGACATCACGGTTAAGAACCGCTACCCACTCCCCCTGATGACGACGGCATTCGAGTCGTTGCAGGGAGCCCGGGTCTTCACCAAGCTGGACTTACGTAATGCCTACAACCTGGTGAGGATTCGGGAGGGGGACGAGTGGAAGACGGCTTTTAACACACCCAGTGGGCATTTACAAGTATCATGTCATGCCGTTCGGTCTAGCCAACGCGCCTGCGGTGTTCCAGGCGTTGGTCAATGACGTGCTCCGGGACCTCCTCGACTACAGCGTCTTCGTGTATTTGGATGACATCCTAGTATTTTCGAAGGAGATGAGTGAATACCAGCAGCACGTTTTGTAGGTCCTCCAACGCCTTCTCCGTCACCAGCTCTATGTCAAGGCGGAGAAGTGTGTTCCACACAGAGACAGTCTCCTTCCTGGGGTTCATCGTCACCCAGGGGGACCTACGGATGGACCCAGCCAAGGTTAGCGCGGTACTGGATTGGCCCCAGCCCTCATTCCTCAAGCAACTACAACGGTTTTTATGGTTTGCAAATTTTTATAGATGTTTTATTCGCAATTTTAGCTCCCTAGCCGCTCCCCTGACAGCCCTCACCCATAAGAGCGTACGCTCCTTTGCCTGGACCCCGGAAGCGGGGAACGCATTTGATGCGCTTAAGCGGCGCTTTACATCGGCCCCGGTCCTAGGCCATCCTGATCCGTCCCTGCCGTTCATTGTGGAGGTGGATGCTTCAGACGTTGCGGTGGGAGCAATCCTGTCCCAGCAGTTCCTTATGGACGGTAAGACTCACCCCTGCGCGTTTTTCTCCCGTCGGCTGTCCCCCCACTACATGGGGAACCGTGAGCTGCTAGTGGTCAAGCTCGCCCTGGGGGAGTGGAAGCATTAGCTAGAGGGGGCCGACCATCCATTTGTTGTATGGACTGACCACAAGAACTTAGCCTACATTCAGTGGGCCAAGAGGCTCGGCCAGATGGGCTTTGTTCTTCACCAGGTTCCGGTTCACCATCTCATGCCGTTCGGGGTCAAAGAACACCAATCCTGACGCGCTCTCCCGGCAGTTCGACCCCATGGACCTGGTGGAGAGGGACGACCCCATTGTCCCCAACACCCTGATTGCTGCCCCAGTTTCGTTGGGAATTGATAGGCTGGTCAGAGCAGCGCTACGGCGGGAGCCCGATCCGGGCGGAGGTCCATCGGGGAGGATGTACATACCCAAGGCTGCGCGCTCGCAACTGCTTCAGTGGGCGCACGCGTCCGACCTCACCAGCCATCCGGGGGACGCCAGGACGTTGGAGTTCCTGCGTAGGAGGTTCTGGTGGCCATCTGCTGAGGGGGATACGACCCCTGCCTATCCCCAAGCGCCCCTGGTCCCACATCTCGCTGGAGGGGCACTCTTACAGGAGGGGGTCGCAGTTCCAGAGCGACCCACTAGGTGTCATCCTCCGACAACCTTAGGCACCTCCTCACTCACAGTCGGGACTAATCATCATCCTATTGGTGTCACCTGTGTCTATCGGTTCACCTGTGTATTTATGCCCTCACTTCCCTGTGTTCCCTTGCTCAATTTTCTCTGCTAGTTTCTGTATGTCCAGCAGTACTATTTTGGCTTCGGGACCATCAGTAAAGATCCTTGTTACACCATCTCTGCCTACTGCCTACTGTATATCCTGCACCACACCTGGGTCACACCTCACCCCAACCCTTACACACACACCCTCATTGTGAAGCAGCCCCTGCTT
>NC_139992.1:11059577-11114577 GCF_964263955.1 Coregonus lavaretus | reverse complement strand
CCTATTCCACAAAGTCCCCAGGGGCAGAGTGAGGCAGACAGACCCACTGGAGCATGGTCTGGTTAGTGTGCAGACTCTCTTTCTCTATCTGTGCATCTCTCTCTCTCTCTCTCTCTCTCTCTCTCTCTCTCTCTCTCTCTCTCTCTCTCTCTCTCTCTCTCTCTCTCTCTCTCTCTCCAGTGTAATGATGAAGGTCCAGTGTTATGATGAAGGTCCAGTGTTATGATGAAGGTCCAGTACACTAGCAGTTAGCATCAAAATGGCTGCTTAGTTTCCTTGATGAGATGTGATTATGTCCCACATGTAGCACTTTACATTTTTATCTGGAAACGTGTTTTACTGTAACACTGAAGTGAAGAGCAGTGCCTCGAGGTCTGCCGCACTGCTGGTTTTCAACCCTTCCCCTCTAATCAGGGACTGATTCAGGATTCACTTAACTTCCAGGGAAATAAGAAAATCAGCAGCACTGCTAACCTTGAGCCCTGATTTGAGTATCCCTGGTGAAGGGGTTTCAAGTGACGCATGGTACCCCTTAATTTTGCTGGTATTCTTTACAGAGCAGAGTGTGCCAGGGACGTATGTACAGCCTACTGCAGACTGCATGTGTCTGTACAGCATATTGCAGTCTTAATGCTTGAGAATGGCCCCGCAGGGGATGGCTTCCGTTTTATGGACTCTTAACCAACCGTGCTATTTTGTGTGTTTTTTCGCATTGTTTGTAACTTATTTTGTACATAATGTTGCTGCTACCGTCTCTTATGACCGAAAATAGTTTCTGGACATCAGAACAGCCATTACTCACCTTGAACTGGACGAATACATTTTCTTTAATGAGTCGGACGAGAGGGATTTGCTCCAGACACCCGACAGGGCCCTCATCCCCATCATTCGCAGTAGAAGGAAGCCGTGGGTGGTGAAGCCGTGGGAGGGGAAGCCGTGGGAGGTGAAGCCGTGGGAGGTCAAGCCGTGGAAGGTGAAGCCGTGGGAGGGGAAGCCGTGGAAGGTGAAGCCATGGGAGGGGAAGCCGTGGAAGGTGAAGCCAATACTCTGTGACTGATTCCTGCCTATATGATGTGTTATTTATTATTATTTGTTTGTTGTTCTGTATGTTCTCTTATCTCGGTCTGACTTGATTCTAACATCACTAGCCTTTCCTTCATCTTCCTAGTTTCCACATGAACCAGTTCTCCTCCCGGTCTCCAGGTCTGTCTGAGTGAATGTCACCTCTGTGAAATTGACTCAACTGTGGCCAGTCAACTGGGAAATGATCCTTTGTCAGTCTGTCACACACTCATCTCTGTGTGTGTGTGTGCACGTGTGTGTGCGTGCACGTGTGTGTGTAGGTGAGGGCACTTGAAAGTTCATTTGTTATTTCGTTACGTGGCAATGAATTACTTTTCCAACAACAATAATTCTGTCTAGTTAGGCTAATGAAATTCAACATTTCAATATGTCATTGCACTAATACTAATAGGCCCCTTCTACTTTCATAATATAGCCTAGTGCCCATCAATACAGATTAGCCTGTAGATATTAGATATAAGACATTTACTCAGGAAGATGCATCAGCTGCTTGGCGCTGTAAAGGTTAACTAGGTTTAATCAAAATCAAATCAAATTTTATTTGTCACATGCGCCGAATACAACAGGTGTAGACCTTACAGTGAAATGCTTACTTACAAGTCCTTAACCAACAATGTTGTTTTAAGAAAGAATACCAAAGAAAATCACACATAAAAATACAATATAAAATAATACAAAATAAAAGTAACAAATAATTAAAGAGCAGCAGTAAAAATAACAATAGCGAGGCTATATACAGTGGGTACCGGCACCGAGTCAATGTGCGGGAGCACAGGTTAGTCGAGGTAATTGAGGTAATATGTACATGTAGGTAGAATTATTAAAGTGATAATAAACAGAGTAGCAGCAGCGTAAAATATATATGGGGGGGGGGGGGGGCAATGCAAATAGTCTGGGTAGCCATTTGATTAGATGTTCAGGAGTCTTATGGCTTGGGGGTAGAACTTGTTTAGAAGCCTCTTGGACCTAGACTTGGCACTCCGGTACCGGTTGCAGTGCGGTAGCAGAGAGAACAGTCTATGACTAGGGTGGCTGGAGTCTTTGACAATTTTTAGGGCCTTCCTCTGACACTGCCTGGTATATCAGGAGGATAGAATTATGGTCAGATTTGCCAAATGGAGGGCGAGGAAGAGCTTTGTAAGCGTCTCTGTGTGTGGAGTAAAGGTGGTCTAGAGTTTTTTTCCCTCTGGTTGCACATTTAACATGCTGGTAGAAATGAGGTAAAATGGATTTAAGTTTCCCTGCATTAAAGTCCCCGGCCACTAGGAGCGCCGCCTCTGGATGAGCGTTTACCTGTTTGCTTATGGCCGTATACAGTTCATTGAGTGCGGTCTTAGTGCCAGAATTGGTTTGTGTTGGTAAATAGACAGCTACGAAGAATATAGATGAAAACTCTCTTGGTAGATCGTGTGGTCTACAGCTTATCATGAGATACTTTACCTCAGGCGAGCAAAACCTTGAGACTTAACTTAGATATCGTGCACCAGCTGTTGTTTACAAATATACATAGACCGCCACCCCTTGTCTTACCAGCGGCTGCTGTTCTATCCTGCCGATACAGTGTATAACCCGCCAGCTGTATGTTATTCATGTCTTCGTTCAGCCACGACTCTGTAATGTCCCGTTGGTAGGATATACGTGCCTATAGTTTGTCCACTTTATTATCAAGCGATTGTATGTTGGCCAATTGTATCGATAGCAAAGGCAGATTAGTCACTCGTCGCTGGCTGCTTACCAAGCACCCCGATCTCCTTCCGCAATATCTCCTTTTCTTTCTACTGCGAATGATGGAGATGAGGGCCCTGTCGGGTGTCTGGAGCAAATCCTTCTCGTCCGACTCACTAAAAGAAAAATTATTCGTCCAGTTCAAGGTGAGTAATCGCTGTTCTGATATCCAGAAACTATTTTCGGTCATAAGAGACGGTAGCAGCAACATTATGTACAAAATAAGTTACAAACAATGCGAAAAGACACAAAATATCATGGTTGGTTAAGAGTCCATAAAACGGAAGCCATCCCCTCCGTCGCCATTATCTGGTAGTGATCAGGGTTAACTAGGCTTCAGATGGTAGTGATCAGGGTTAACGAGGTTTAAGCTGGTAGTGATTGGGGTTACCTAAATTTAAGATGGTAGGGATCAGGGTTAACTAGGTTTAAGCTGGTAGTGATAGGTGTTAACTAGGTTTAAGATGGTAGTGATTGGGGTTAACTAGGTTTAAGATGGTAGTGATTGGGGTTAACTAGGTTTAAGATGGTAGTGATTGGGGTTAACTAGGTTTAAGATGGTAGTGATTGGGGTTAACTAGGTTTAAGATGGTAGTGATTGGGGTTAACTAGGTTTAAGATGGTAGTGATTGGGGTTAACTAGGTTTAAGATGGTAGTGATTGGGGTTAACTAGGTTTAAGATGGTAGTGATTGGGGTTAGGGATGGGTGACAAGCAGAGGGACACGGGTTTCCAATCCGGAGCTCCCCCGGTATTCACTGCAAATGCTAGGCATGTGTGATTGTGTGATTGTTTGGCAAACTAATGCAGTTCTGTTAGAATGTGTATGTCATCAGGTATGTGCACTTACGTGTGTGTGTGCCTGTCTGTGTGTGTGTGTGCCCTAAGTTTCCTTACCCAGTATAGCCAGCACAGTGTTGTCCTTCAGCACCTCCATGGACCCAGAGCAGACAAAGTAGATGGCCTGCAGGGCGTCTCCCTGGCGGATGAGATACTCTCCTGGGGCGCAGAATGACGTCTTGATGATGAGAGACAGGGAGCGCAGACACCCCCTACTGGCCGACTCAAACAGCGGTAGCTGCAGCAGCTCCTTATTCAGGTGCATGGCGATGTCCGCCCTCAGCTCATCTGGGAAGTCCTTCAACAACTATTGAGGGAGAATGAGAAAGGAAATAAAATATGAGAGATTGAGTTGGGACAGACGGGATTGACAGATGAGAGGGAAATTTGAAGAGGTGGCACAGGGGGAAGAGAGTGAGGCAAAACAAGTGATATGACTTGAGAAAATAACTGACAGAAGAATCAATACATGAGGCTTACATTGTTAACCAACAGGAGCATTGGGAACATGAAAAGAAAACAAGACAGAGAGAGAGAGAGAGAAGAGAGAGACAGCGAGAGTAGGAGCATAGACGTGAGAGACAGTGAGAGCGGGGCGTGAGAGACAGTGAGAGCATAGACATGAGAGACAGTGAGAGCGAGGCGTGAGAGACAGTGAGAGCATAGACGTGAGAGACAGTGAGAGCGAGGCGTGAGAGACAGTGAGAGCATAGACGTGAGAGACAGTGAGAGCGAGGCGTGAGAGACAGTGAGAGCATAGACGTGAGAGACAGTGAGAGCGAGGCGTGAGAGACAGTGAGAGCGAGGCGTGAGAGACAGTGAGAGCGAGGCGTGAGAGACGGTGAGAGCGAGGCGTGAGAGAGAGTGAGAGCGAGGCGTGAGAGACAGTGAGAGCGTAGACGTCAGAAAGTCTTCTGTTATAACACACCTCACTGACGTCGATGCCGTTGTTGACAGACCAGGTGGTCTGGAAGCACTCCAGCATGCGTTGCTCCAGGGCCTTGGGCAGACGGTGGACCCTGATGAAGTCTTTCAGGTCCTTGGTACGGGTGTGGTAGAGGGAGCGCCGAGAGTACATCCTCTGAATAATGGCCGTCACGTTACCAAACACCACCGCATGCATCAGGGCTGGGGGCAGAGGGACAAGGACTGGTTAATGTGTGTGTATGTCTGTGTGTTTGAGTGTGTGTATCTGTGTGTGTGTGTGTGTGTGTTTCTGTGTGTATGCCTGTGTGTTCAATGTAAGAATCAGTCATAGATAATACATAAAGATAGAAACAGAAGACAGTTTCAGATACATATAGATATACATATAGATTTAGATATACATATACATATAGATATACATATACATATACAGTTGAAGTCGGAAGTTTACATACACCTTAGCCAAATACATTTAAACTCAGTTTTTCACAATTCCTGACATTGGGATCACCACTTTATTTTAAGAATGTGAAATGTCAGAATAATAGTAGAGAGAATGATTTATTTCAGCTTTAATTTCTTTCATCACATTCCCAGTGGGTCAGAAGTTTACATACACTCAATTAGTATTTGGTAGCATTGCCTTTAAATTGTTTAACTTGGGTTAAATGTTTCGGATAGCCTTCCACAAGCTTCCCACAATAAGTTGGGTGAATTTTGGCCCATTCCTCCTGACAGAGCTGGTGTAACTGAGTCAGGTTTGTAGGCCTCCTTGCTCGCACACGCCTTTTCAGTTCTGCCCACTAATTTTCTATAGGATTGAGGTCAGGGCTTTGTGATGGCCACTCCAATACCTTGCCTTTGTTGTCCTTAAGCCATTTTGCCACAACTTTGGAAGTATGCTTGGGGTCATTGTCCATTTGGAAGACCCATTTGCGACCAAGCTTTAACTTCCTGACTGATGTCTTGAGATGTTGCTTCAATATATCCACATAATTCTCCTTCCTCACGATGCCATCTATTTTGTGAAGTGCACCAGTCCCTCCTACAGCAAATCACCCCCACAGCATGATGCTGCCACCCCCGTGCTTCACGGTTGCGATGGTGTTCTTCGGCTTGCAAGCAACCCCCTTTTTCCTCCAAACATAACGATGGTCATTATGGGCAAACAGTTCTATTTATGTTTCATCAGACCAGAGGACATTTCTCCAAAAAGTACGATATTTGTCCCCATGTGCAGTTGCAAACTGTAGTCTGGCTTTTTTATGGTGGTTTTGGAGCAGTGGCTTCTTCCTTGCTGAGAGGCCTTTCAGGTTATTTCGATATAGAACTCGTTTTACTGTGGATATACATACTTTTGTACCTGTTTCCTCCAGCATCTTCACAAGGTCCTTTGCTGTTGTTCTGGGATTGATTTTCACTTTTCGCACCAAAGTACGTTAATCTCTAGGGGACAGAACGCGTCTCCTTCCTGAGCGGTATGATGGCTGTTTATACTTGCATACTATTGTTTGTACAGATGAACGTGGTACCTTCAGGTGTTTGGAAATTGCTCCCAAGGATGAACCAGACTTGTGGAGGTCTACAATACTTTTTCTGAGGTCTTGGCTGATTTATTTTGATTTTCCCATTATGTCAAGCAAAGAGGCACTGAGTTTGAAGGTAGGCCTTGAAATACATCCACAGGTACACCTCCAATTGACTCAAATGATGTCAATTAGCCTACCAGAAGCTTCTAAAGCCGTGACATCATTTTCTGGAATTTTCCAAGCTGTTTAAAGGCACAGTCAACTTAGTGTATGTAAACTTCTGACCCACTGGAATTGTGATACAGTGAATTATAAGTGAAATAATTTGTCTGTAAACAATTGTTGGAAAAATTACTTGTGTCATGCACAAAGTAGATGTCCTAACCGACTTGCCAAAACTATAGTTTGTTAACAAGAAATTTGTGGAGTGGTTGAAAAAATAGTTTTAATGACTCCAACCTAAATGTATGTCAACTTCCGACTTCAACTGTACATATAGATATTAGATGCACAATAAACTTCTGTACCAAGCTCAGAGAGATCTGGCAGTTATCTGTTACCGCTGAGCCGGAAAATAGCTGTCAGTCAGGTCTAAAGGAGGTACACTGCTCACAGCATTTCAATAGCATAACGCTGCCAAAATAGAGATGTGCTAATCTCACTGCCTCTCTCTCTCTGTCTGTCTGTCTGTCTGTCTGTCTGTCTGTCTGTCTGTCTGTCTGTCTGTATGTGTCTCTCTCTCTCTCTCTCTCTCTCTCTCTCTCTCTCTCTCTCTCTCTCTCTCTCTCTCTCAGCTACTGCGGAGAGATGAGGTATGAGAGAGATGAGAGACACTGACTCTGTGTGATTGTGTGGGTGGTTGTTTGTGGGTTTGCAAGAATGTGTGTGTGTATTTACATCAGTGATTGAGGTTGAGTGTGAAGGTGAGGGTGTGTGTCTGAGGGAGGGGGCCGCTAACGAGGGTGTTGAAGTGTGTGTGTGTACATGGATCGTTAACTATCAGAGCCAATTGAAGCAGCCACATGGACGGGGCCAGACTCTCTCCTGACCTATTAGACAGACAGTGAGTATCCCAGTCCAATGATCCTGGATGTTCTTTTTTATTGATATTGTGTAACAGTCTGGTTCTGGGTAGACAGGTTGTTGTGTAAGCCTGTTGTTTCTCCATGTGAGGCTGTCTCTCTCTGTTTCAGTCAATGCTCTCCATCTGTTGTGTTGTGTGTTGTGTGTTGTGTTGTGTGTTGTATTGTGTGTTTGTGTGTGCACACTTGTCGTTATACATGTGTATTCATGTGTTTCTCTCAGTGTCTGGTGTTGCGCAGTGTATTTTAAAGAGTATGTATCTGTGTGTGTCTGTGTGTGTGTGGGTGGCATTCCAGCAGTCTGGGGGAGGGGAGGGGTTGTGTGTACGAGTGTGAGTGTGTGCGAGCGAGCACATCCGTGTGTGGGTGTGTCTACGAGGCTGCTTTACTTCGTTTTAAAGTGGCCTGAGAATATGTGCTCTCGCCTCAATGCACCCACCCTAAAAATCACTACATCTCTCTCTCACGAAACAGATCTTTACTGCCACACTCTTACTGAAGATGAACTAGACTGGAAATCTGGAACGGGGTCACTTTGTTACTGCATGCCAAATGGCACCCTATTTCCTAAATAGTGCACTACTTTTCATCAGGGCCCATAGGGAACCATGTGGAATAGGGTGCCATTTGGAATACAGCCATTCACCACTCTCTAGTTACATCATTGGCAGTTGTTCCATTTGCAAGAAGCCCTAGAAAATGCAGTCTACTGCCAAAAAGTTGCAGTTTTTTTATCTGAGGAGAATGTTTCCATTTGAACCATCCTAAAATGGGACCAGGAAAGTGCTTCTTCTCTGTGATGTGGCCTCATGGGAGATATAGTCTAAGCCTGCATTCTCTAAAACTCTGGGGCACAGAGAGCATCCATGAGCACTTTGAAGGACCTGGTACTGGGGGACCTGTGTGAACGCTGGTTTGTTGGACGCCGCTGGGCGAGAGGAGAGGGGAAGAGAAGAGAGGAGAGGGGAAGAGAGGAGAGGAGAGGAGAGGAGAGGAGAGGAGAGGAGAGGAGAGGAGAGGAGAGGAGAGGAGAGGAGAGGAGAGGAGAGGAGAGGAGAGGAGAGGAGAGGAGAGGAGAGGAGAGGGGAAGAGAGGAGAGAGGAAGAGAGAAGAGAGGAGAGGGGGAGAGGGGAAGAGAGGAGAGAGGAAAGGGGAAGAGAGGAGAGAGGAAGAGAGAAGAGGGGAAAGGAGAGGAGAGGAGAGGGCAAGAGAGGAGAGGGGAAGAGAGGAGAGGGGAAGAGAGGAGAGGGGAAGAGAGGAGAGAGGAGGGGGAAGAGAGGAAAGGGGGAGAGAGGAGAGGGGAAGAGAGGAGAGGGGAAGAGAGGAAAGAGGAGAGGGGAAGAGAGGAGAGGGGAAGAGTGGAGAGGGGAAGAGAGGAGAGGGGAAGAGAGGAGAGAGGAAGAGAGAAGAGAGGAGAGGGGGAGAGGGGAAGAGAGGAGAGAGGAAAGGGGAAGAGAGGAGAGAGGAAGAGAGAAGAGGGGAAGAGAGGAGAGAGGAGAGGGGAAGAGAGGAGAGGGGAGAGGGGAAGAGAGGAGAGGGGAGAGGGGAAGAGAGGAGAGAGGAGAGGGGAAGAGAGGAGAGAGAAAATGGGAAGAGAGGAGAAGAGAGGGGAGGAGAGGAGAGAGGAAAGGGGAAGAGGGGAGAGGAGAGAGGAGAGGGGAAGAGAGGAGAGGAGAGAGGAGAGGGGAAGAGAGGAGAGGGGAAGAGAGGAGAGGGGAAGAGAGGAGAGAGGAGACACTACCGCTCAAAAGTTTGGGGTCACTTAGAAATGTCCTTGTTTGAAGGCTATTCTATGCGAGAAATTGCCAAGAAACTGAAGATCTTGTACAACGCTGTGTATTACTCCCTTCACAGAACAGCGCAAACTGACTCTAACCAGAATAGAAAGAGGAGTGGGAGGCCCCGGTGCACAACTGAGCAAGAGGACAAATACATTAGAGTGATAGTTTGAGAAACAGGTGCCTCACAGCTCCTCAACTGGCAGCTTCAATAAATAGTACCCGCAAAACACCAGTCTCAACGTCAACAGTGAAGAGGCGACTCCGGGATGTTGACCTTCTAGGCAGAGTTGCAAAGAAAAAGCCATATCTCAGACTGGCCATCTTAATCTTTTATTTTTATTGGCCAGTCTGAGATATGGCTTTTTCATTGCATCCCGGAGTTGCATCTTCACTGTTGACGTTGAGACGTTGAGTTTGCGCTGTTCTGTGAAGGGAGTAGTACAAAGCGTTGTACGAGATCTTCAGTTTCTTGGCAATTTCTCACATGGAATAGCCTTCATTTCTCAGAACAAGAATATACTGATGAGTTTCAGAAGAAAGTTATTTGTTTCTGGCCATTTTGAGCTACAATTGCTGATGCTCCAGATACTCAACTAGTCTCAAGAAGGCCAGTTTTATTGCTTCTTTAATCAGCACAACAGTTTTCAGCTGTGCTAACATAATTGCAAAAGGGTTTTCTAATGATCAATTAGCCTTTTATAATGCTAAACTTGGATTAGCAAACACAACGTGCCATTGGAACACAGGACTGATGGTTGCTGATAATGGGCCTCTGAACGCCTATGTAGATATTCCATTAAAATCAGCCGTTTCCAGCTACAATAGCCATTTACAACATTAACAATGTCTACTCTGTATTTCGGATAAATTTGATGTTATTTTAATTGACAAGAAAATTGCTTTTCTAAGTGACCCCAAACTTTTGAACGGTAGTGTATATATATATATATATATAGAGAGAGAGAGAGAGAGAGAGAGAGAGAGAGAGAGAGAGAGAGAGAGAGAGAGAGAGAGAGAGACGTCATAACTCTCAGTTATGTCTTAGAGAGAGAGACGGTGTCATAAAGCTCAGTTATGTCTTAGCTAATGACAATATGCCATAGTCATTGTTGAATAGCTGTAGAATCTGTGGTATAGTTATACACAGAATACACCAGAGAGGGACAGGAGAGGAGGCATACAGCAGGTGCTTTATCTATCCCCTGACACCACTGAGATCTGACGTTCTCAATAACCAATAATGTTCCTGTTGTATCTCCAGGGACTCACCTCCTATGAGCATGGTGCAGATGGAGAAGATCTTCTCAGAGTCGGTGTTG
This sequence comes from Coregonus lavaretus, assembly GCF_964263955.1. Taxonomy (NCBI): domain Eukaryota; kingdom Metazoa; phylum Chordata; class Actinopteri; order Salmoniformes; family Salmonidae; genus Coregonus; species Coregonus lavaretus. The sequence continues at coordinate 11,104,291 of NC_139992.1, read as the reverse complement.
GCCGAGACGTTTCCAAAACCCACGCTGGTCAGACTGCTCAGAGCGAAGTACAGCGACGTCACGTAGGAGCTCCTCACTGATGGACCCCCACCCAGCATCCCTCCACCCTGACCCACCCCACCAGCCCCAGCCCCCATCCATGTGACATTCCACTGGCTGGAGTTCCATGAGTCCCGCCCCGCCAGCTCCGACCCGGACACGTTCCATTGGCTGCTGTTGGCAGGGAGGGAGTAAACAATCGCAGGGTGCAGCGAATCAGGAGCCAGAGTGGCCAGGGGAGATACGAAATAAGGGGTGCCCAGACGCTTTCCCAACTCGTGTAGCCAACCTGAGACAGGGGGAGAGGGAGATGGAGGGAGGGGGAGAGAGAGAAGGAGGGAGGGGGAGAGGGAGAAGGAGGGAGGGGGAGAGGGAGGGAGGGGGAGAGGGAGAGGGAGGGAGGGGGAGAGGGAGAAGGAGAGAGAGAGGAGGGGGAAAGAGAGAGAGTAAGAAAGATGTAGGGGTAGAGGAATAGGAGAGAAAGGGAGGGAGAGAGATAGAGGGGGGGAGAGACAGAGTAAGAGAGATGTAGGGGTAGAGGAATAGGAGAGAAGGGGAGGGAGAGAGATAGAGGGGGGAGAGAGAGAGAGAGAGAAGGAGAAATGAAAAAGAAGAGATACCTATATGAATAATACATTGTGGACATAGCCTGTCAGCGATCCACAGAAACACACTGTGGCTTTGACCTTGTAGTTCAGCTGGGCTGTCAGAGAGCCTTGCATGCAGGCCCAATGTACGCACTCACCTTGAAGCTGACCCAACCTGTCAGAGAGCCTTGCATGCAGGCCCAATGTACAAACAAGGCCCACTGGTAATGCATGTCTCTGCGTAGCCTCAGTGAACTGAATACAAATATATCATTAGGAATGTTACACCTCAGTTGTTGTCTAATTAGCTTGTTATTAGCCAAGCTAGCATTTCTAGGACGTGGTCCCGTGTGGCTCAGTTGGTAGAGCATGGCACTTGCAATGCCAGGGTCGTGGGTTTGATTCCCACGAGGGACCAGCATGAAATTGTATGCACTCACTACTGTAAGTCGCTCTGGATAAGAGCGTCTGCTAAATTCCTAAAATGTAAATGTTAATGATTTGTGGACCAGAATGGAAGAATAGAGGGTGTAATTGTGCTGATTTGTGTGCCAGTGTGTGAGTGTGTCAGTATGTAACGGTATATGTGTGAATATATTTGTTTATCAATGTGTTTGTTTGTGCAATGGGGTAGGTCTTTTGAATAGTTTGCTTGTGTGTCTGTGTGAACATAACACATTATGTAAGCACTTTGGAGAACTTTCTCAGTCAGCTTTTCTGTCCATGCACAGCCAGATAAAACTCCTCTGCTGTCCCTGGTCCTGAACTAACTCTCTGCCCTTGTCCAAGGTTCTGAACCTACTCTACTCTCTATCTCAACTGCCTCCTACAGTTGATCTGCCTCTGTCCATGGCACTTAACATACTCTCTTCACCTTTGCGCTGACATGATGCTGTCCATGCTGCTGAACTCCAGCACAGATCTCTATAGACGGGTTGGTTGTCTAGCAACAAAACCAACGCGTGTGCAACTATGGGGCAAAGCAGACGGGGTTGGCTTAGATTGTTGACAACACGTGAACTATATTTCATCTTCAAATGTTTATTGATAACATATACAGTGCATTTGGAAAGTATTCAGACCCCTTGACTTTTTCCACATTTTGTTACGTTACAGCCTTATTCTAAAATTGATTAAATTGTTTTTTCCCCTCATCAATTTAAACACAATAACCCATAATACAAAACGAAAACAGGATTTTAGAATAATTTAAGAACAGAAATACCTTATTTACATACGTATTCAGACTCTTTGCTATGAGACTCGAAATTGAGGTCAGGTGCATCCTGTTTCCATTGATCATCCTTGAGATGTTTCTACAACTTGACTGGAGTCCACTTGTGGTAAATTCAATTGATTGGACATTTGGAAATGAGCACACCTGTCTATATAAGGTCCCACAGTTGACAGTGTATGTCAGAGCAAAAACCAAGCCATGATGTCAAAGGAATTGTCCGAGGCACAGATCTGGGGAATTTCTGTAGCATTGAAGGTCCCCAAGAACACAGTGGCCTCCATCATTCTTAAATGGCAGAAGTTTGGAACCACCAAGACTCCTCCTAGAGCTGGCCGCCCGGCCAAACTGAGCAATCGGGGGAGAAGGGCCTTGGTCAGGGAGGTGAACAAGAACCCGAAGGTCACTCTGACAGAGCTCTAGAGTTCCTCTGTGGAGATGGGAGAACCTTCCAGAAGGACAAATATCTCTGCAGCACCCCAACAATCAGGCCTTTATGGTAGAGTGGCCAGATGGAAGCCACTCCTCTGTAAAAGGCACATGACAGCCCGCTTGGAGTTTGCCAAAAGGCACCTAAAGGACTCTCAGACAATGAGAAACAAGATTCTCTGGTCTGATGAAACCAAGATTGAACTCTTTGGCCTGAATGCCAAGCGTCATGTCTGGAGGAAACCTGGCACCATCCCTACGGTGAAGCATGGTGGTGGCAGCATCATGCTGTGGGGATGTTTTTCAGCGGCAGGGACTGGGAGACTAGTCAGGATCGAGGGAAAGATGAATGGAGCAAAGTACAGAGAGATCCTTGATGAAAACCTGCTCCAGAGCGCTCAGGACTGTAAGGGTTGGTGTGAGGTGTGACCCTGGTGCGGTGCAGGATATACAGTAGGCAGTAGGCAGAGATGGTGAAACAAGGACCTTTACTGGTCGTCCCGAAGCCAAAATACAAAATAATGGACTTATCACAATAAAAGAAAGTCGGAGCAAATAAGTCTCCAAAAACCGGCTGACAGCCCAAATACGAAATACTACCGAAGACTGAAACAAATAACGAAACAGGGAGAACACTTCTCAAGTACCTCTGCATAGATCTCCGATCAGACACTGAGTAGTACTGCTGGACATAGAGAAACTAGCAGAGAAAACTGAGCAAGGGAACACAAGGATGTGAGGGCATAAATACACAGGTGAACAGGTAGACACAGGTGACACCAATAGGGTAATGATGAGTCCAGACTGTGAGTGAGGAGTTGCCTAAGGTTGTCGGAGGATGACACCTAGTGGGTCGCTCCGGAACTGCGACCCCCTCCTGTAACACAGGACCTCAGACTGGGGCGAAGGTTCACCTTCCAACAGGACAATGACGCTATGCACACACCCAAGACAACCCGATCGAACATCTCTGGAGAGACCTGAAAATAACTGTGCAGCGATGCATCCCATCCAACCTGACAGAGCTTGAGAGGATCTGCAGAGAAGAATGGGAGAAACTCCCCGTGCCAAGCTTGTAGCGCCATACCCAAGAAGACTCGAGGCTGTAATCGCTGCCAAAGGTGCTTCAACAAAGTACTGAGTAAAGGGTCTGAATACTTATGTAAATGTGATATTTCCGTTTTTTTTTAAAATAAATTTGCTAACTTTTCTAAAAACCTCTTTTTGCTTTGTCATTATGGGGTATTGTGTGTAGATTGATGAGGGGAAAAAAAACAATTTAATCCATTTCAGAATAAGGCTGTAATGTAACAAAATGTGGAAAAAGTCAAGGGGTCTGAATACTTTCAGAATGTACTGTACATTTGCACAATGAGCACTTGTTGTCTCTCAAATACATTGTTACAGTTGTTGGTTAGATAGCTAGCGAATTTGTGCCATATTAGCATAGACGTGATATAAGTAAAAACACCTCAAAACAAGACATGGTATCAATAACAAGATACAACGAGCTGAAATGAGCCACTTACGATTCCCCACATGGCAGTTTCTAGTCATTGTTACTAGCTGTCTGGCCATCCAGAATCACAACAACACACGGCCTTCTGCCCCATTGAAGCTTGCGCATCGTTTTCATGATGTTGTCATCTAACCCGTCTATACAAGGCTGCTAGCAGGCTTACTCTCCTCTTTCTAAAGAACTGGATCAGAGCCAGAACTTGATTCATTTGTGATTTATCTCCGGATGTGTCCCTGGGGGTTCCATACTGTTATTCTGCACTCCACTCCATCTCTTTCTGTCTCTGTCAGTCTGTAAATCACCCAGCCCACTCAGTCAGTCAGTCTTTGAGAAAGAGAGGGGAGAGAGAGCGAGAGAGCGAGAGAGAGGGGGGGGGGGAGAGAAAGGGAGAAAGAGAGGGGAGCAGTCTGTTCTGCTGCAGTGTGAAGCTTTGAAGTGATACTCAAAGATAGCCACCTCTCTGAGAGAATTTTTTATTTTTTATTTAACCTTTATTTAACCAGGTAAGCCAGTTGAGAACAAGTTCTCATTTACAACTGCGACCTGGCAAAGATAAAGCAAAGCAGTGCGATAAAAACAACAACACAGAGTTACATATGGGGTAAAACAAAACATAAAGTCAATAATACAACAGAAAATATATATACAGTGTGTGCAAATGTAGCAAGTTATGGAGGTAAGGCAATAAATAGGCTATAGTGCAAAATAATTACAATTAGTATTAACACTGGAATGCTAGATGTGCAAGAGATAATGTGCAAATAGAGATACTGGGGTGCAAATGAGCAAAATAAATAACAATATAGGGATGAGGTAGTTGGGTGGGCTAATTTCAGATGGGCTGTGTACAGGTGCAGTGATCGGTAAGGTGCTCTGACAACTGATGCTTAAAGTTAGTGAGGGAGATAAGAGTCTCCAGCTTCAGAGATTTTTGCAATTCGTTCCAGTCATTGACAGCAGAGAACTGGAAGGAATGGCGGCCAAAGGAGGTGTTGGCTTTGGGGATGACCAGTGAGATATACCTGCTGGAGCGCATACTACGGGTGGGTGTTGCTATGGTGACCAATGAGCTAAGATAAGGCAGGGATTTGCCTAGCAGTGATTTATAGATTGCCTGGAGCCAGTGGGTTTGACGACGAACATGTAATGAGGACCAGCCAACAAGAGCGTATAGGTCACAGTGGTGGGTAGTATATGGAGCTTTGGTGACAAAACGGATGGCACTGTGATAGACTACATCCAATTTGCTGAGTAGAGTGTTGGAGGCTATTTTGTAAATGACATCGCCAAAGTCAAGGATCGGTAGGATAGTCAGTTTTACGAGGGCATGTTTGGCAGCATGAGTGAACGAGGCTTTGTTGCGAAATAGGAAGCCGATTCTGGATTTAACTTTGGATTGGAGATTCTTAATGTGAGTCTGGAAGGAGAGTTTACAGTCTAACCAGACACCTAGGTATTTGTAGTTGTCCACATACTCTAGGTCAGACCCGTCGAGAGTAGTGATTCTAGTCGGGTGGGCGGGTGCCAGCAGCGTTCGATTGAAGAGCATGCATTTAGTTTTACTAGTGTTTAAGAGCAGTTGGAGGCTACTGAAGGAGTGTTGTATGGCATTGAAGCTCGTTTGGAGGTTTGTTAACACAGTGTCCAATGAAGGGCCAGATGTATACAAAATGGTGTCGTCTGCGTAGAGGTGGATCTGAGAGTCACCAGCAGCAAGAGCGACATCATTGATATACACAGAGAAAAGAGTCGGCCCAAGAATTGAACCCTGTGGCACCCCCATAGAGACTGCCATAGGTCCAGACAACAGGCCCTCCGATTTGACACATTGAACTCTATCTGAGAAGTAGTTGGTGAACCAGGCGAGGCAGTCATTTGAGAAACCAAGGCTATTTAGTCTGCCAATAAGAATGCGGTGGTTGACAGAGTCGAAAGCCTTGGCCAGGTCGATGAAGACGGCTGCACAGTACTGTCTATTATCGGATCGGAGATCAGTCTTCACAGCAGCCAAAACAACAGGAAGAGAGAGAAAAACAGATGGAGAGAAAGAGAATGCTAGATGAGGAAGAAAAGGTATAGGAAAACAGGTCTTACTATGAGGTGCTGACAGAGAGAAAGTTAGAAACTACACACACACACACACACACACACACAAACAAGCACGAACGCACGCGCCAGTGAGTTGTCACGACTGGAAATGCTCTACCCACTGGTTAAAAGTAGTGCACTATATAGGGAACAGGGTGCCATTTGGGACACACCCATAGACTAGTCAGGGACTACTTTTATGCTGCATTCATCTTCTTAGTCAATGATCCCTTTGCTATATCCAAGGTCTCTCACACACTTAGACTTGCTGGAAACACATTCAACACAATGTTTACTTTCCAAGAAATACCTATTTGCTTTTTCATAATACAACATAATATTAATATCACTCTAGCCCTTTATTCTACACCCTCTTCCCTCTCTCCTTCCCTCTCTCTCTCCCTCCCTCTCGCCATTGCCTGTGTATTGTCTTGTTGAGTGGAGACTGCACAACAGGGTTCTGTAGTAGTCTGCTGGATAGTTGGCCATTTGTTAGGGTGTACTGTGGCTGTGACAGCATGGGGGAGCAGGGAGCTGTATTGTGGCTGTGACAGCATGGGGGAGCAGGGAGCTGTATTGTGGCTGTGGCAGCATGGGGGAGCAGGGAGCTGTATTGTGGCTGTGGCAGCATGGGGGAGCAGGGAGCTGTACTGTGGCTGTGGCAGCATGGGGGAGCAGAAGGCTGTACTGTGGCTGTGACAGCATAGGGGAGCAGGGCTGCTGTATTGTGGCTGTGGCTGGGTGGAGTGGCAGGGTGCAGAGAGCTGAATATCATTTGTAAGGCAGTATTGTGGCTGTGGCTATGCCTGTAATGAAGAGCAGCATGGAGGAGTAGCGAACAGATAGTTTAATATCAGCTATCTAGAACCTAAAACGGTTACTTGGCTGTCCCCATAGGAGAACCCTTTGAAGAACCTGGAACCCAAAACGGTTCTCCTATGGGGACAGCCGAAGAACCCTTTTGGAACCCTTTATTCTAAGAGTGTAGGAGCTGCTCCCTGGACTTAAATTATTGATGTGTCTGCAGCCATTCACAGTACAACCCTACAGTACCTGCAGACACACACACACACAGCCACATGCATGTACACACACACGCAGGCACCCAGGCACGCACGCCTGTGAAATATCCGATGACATGTTGTTGTTGTTGTTGTTGTTGTTGTATTGTGAGCTTCTGTTATCATCTGAATGAATAAAAGATCAGTATGACCTTGTATCAGCGTTTGAAGGGCACCCTTATCCCTCATTCGAACAAACTACATCTGACAGCTGTGGCTATCACCACAAATAAATCCAAGACCCGCCAATCAAGCTTTGAATAGTGCAGGCTCAATCAACTTAACAGTAACAGCAACCAATCAGGAATGGCTTTGGGTACCCTCAAAATCAAATCTTAAACTTTAGCATACAAACTGACCCACCAATGAAGCCTTGAATAGGCACATTAAACCAGTTGTGTTCATGGGGATTGAGTTCTGGGGCTCATTGCCCTGGCTGGGCTGAAGACAGGCAGCAGGCCAGACTGTAACACTCTGGGGTATACTGGTGCTACAAAGACACTGTCAGCATCCCAGCGCTGCTCTAGGATCAGGGCCCCTCTGATCCCCCATCTTATTCTTTATGATTTCAAATTCAAAACTGAACCTATAGGTCAGTACTCCTACTCCCCATAAATATGGACCCCTGAGCCATGTAATATAAGACTGTGGGTCAGACTGGACAGGTCAATGGACTGAAACTCTAATGGTCTCTTGTCCTCTTCATTCCATAAAGTGACTGACCACTGAGCTGTATTGATCAGGTAGTTACTGTGCCTCAGGTGATTGGCTGTGACGATAGAGCTGGGGCTCAGCTCTGCTTGGTTCAGTTCAATATGACACACAACGTGGTAACTGACATGAAGTGCCACGCTGTTCAGAGCCCGACGTGTGTGTGTGTGTGCGTGTGTCTCTGTGTGTGTGTGTGCGTGTGTCTCTGTGTGTGTGCGTGTGTCTCTGTGTGTGTGTGTGTGTGTGTGTGTCTCTGTGTGTGTGCGTGTGTCTCTGTGTGTGTGTGTGTGTGTGTCTCTGTGTGTGTGCGTGTGTCTCTGTGTGTGTGCGTGTGTCTCTGTGTGTGTGTCTCTGTGTGTGTGCGTGTGTCTCTGTGTACGTGTGGTAACATGTTTTTCTATGCAGTATTTGAATCACAATGTGACTGAGACAGGGTGCTTGTGTGAAAGGTTGGTGTGTGAATATTTTAATGAGTGTGTCTGTTCTCTGTCAGATTATTAGTGGGGTGTTCAGTAAGGAAAGCAGCAGTAATGTGACAGAACTAAAACCTCTTTCAGGCACGTTCTCTCTCGTTAGTCTAGCAGAGCTCAGTCTGAGATATGAAACACTGGGCTTTACACACACAACTCATCACATTGGCTTTACACACACAACTCATCACATTGGCTTTACACACACAACTCATCACATTGGCTTTACACACACAACTCATCACATTGCTCACCTGACTTTTTCATCTGCCCCCCCCCCCCTCTCTCTCTCTCTCCCCCCACCCTCTCTCTCTCTCTCTCTCTCTCTCTCTCTCTCTCTCTCTCTCTGTCTGTCTGTCTGTCTCTCTCTCTCTCTCTCTCTCTCTCTCTCTCTCTCTCTCTCTCTCTCTGTCTGTCTGTCTCTCTCTATCTCCCCCCACCCCCCTTCTCTCTCCGCCTCTCTCATTTCCTCTCTCTCCTCTATTCCCCCTGCCCTAACCTGGCTGTGGGAGAGGTTTTGTTTAGTAGCCCCAGAGTCTGGTGAAGGGTTTCAACCAGATGGTGAGGGGTAAAGTACCATTGGTTCAGTGAGGGGCAGTGAGGGGTAAAGTACCAAGGCTCAGTGAGGGGTAAAATACCATGGCTCAGTGAGGGGTAAAGTACCATGGCTCAGTGAGGGGCAGTGAGGGGTAAGTACCAGGGCTCAGTGAGGGGCAGTGAGGGGTAAAGTACCATGGCTCAGTGAGGGGTAAAGTACCATGGCTCAGTGAGGGGTAAAGTACCATGGCTCAGTGAGGGGTAAAGTACCAAGGCTCAGTGAGGGGTAAAGTACCATGGCTCAGTGAGGGTAAAGTACCATGGCTCAGTGAGGGGTAAAGTACCATGGCTCAGTGAGGGTAAAGTACCATGGCTCAGTGAGGGGTAAAGTACCATGGCTCAGTGAGGGTAAAGTACCATGGCTCAGTGAGGGGCAGTGAGGGGTAAAGTACCAAGGCTCAGTGAGGGGTAAAGTACCATGGCTCAGTGAGGGGTAAAGTACCATGGCTCAGTGAGGGGTAAAGTACCATGGCTCAGTGAGGGGTAAAGTACCATGGCTCAGTGAGGGGTAAAGTACCATGGCTCAGTGAGGGGTAAAGTACCAAGGCTCAGTGAGGGTAAAGTACCATGGCTCAGTGAGGGGTAAAGTACCAAGGCTCAGTGAGGGGCAGTGAGGGGTAAAGTACCATGGCTCAGTGAGGGGCAGTGAGGGGTAAAGTACCATGGCTCAGTGAGGGGTAAAGTACCATGGCTCAGTGAGGGTAAAGTACCATGGCTCAGTGAGGGGTAAAGTACCATGGCTCAGTGAGGGGTTAAGTACCAGGGCTCAGTGAGGGTAAAATACCATGGCTCAGTGAGGGTAAAGTACCATGGCTCAGTGAGGGGTTAAGTACCAGGGCTCAGTGAGGGGTAAAGTACCATGGCTCAGTGAGGGGTAAAGTACCATGGCTCAGTGAGGGTAAAGTACCATGGCTCAGTGAGGGGTAAAGTACCATGGCTCAGTGAGGGTAAAGTACCATGGCTCAGTGAGGGTTAAGTACCATGGCTCAGTGAGGGTAAAGTACCATGGCTCAGTGAGGGGTAAAGTACCATGGCTCAGTGAGGGGTAAAGTACCATGGCTCAGTGAGGGGTAAAGTACCAAGGCTCAGTGAGGGGTAAAGTACCAGTGCTCAGTGAGGGGTAAAGTACCAGTGCTCAGTGAGGGGTAAAGTACCAGTGCTCAGTGAGGGTTAAGTACCATGGCTCAGTGAGGGGTAAAGTACCAGTGCTCAGTGAGGGTAAAGTACCATGGCTCAGTGAGGGGTAAAGTACCATGGCTCAGTGAGGGGTAAGTACCAGGGCTCAGTGAGGGTAAAGTACCAGGGCTCAGTGAGGGTAAAGTACCAAGGCTCAGTGAGGGTTAAGTACCATGGCTCAGTGAGGGGTAAAGTACCAGTGCTCAGTGAGGGTAAAGTACCATGGCTCAGTGAGGGGTAAAGTACCATGGCTCAGTGAGGGGTAAGTACCAGGGCTCAGTGAGGGTAAAGTACCAGGGCTCAGTGAGGGTAAAGTACCAGGGCTCAGTGAGGGTAAAGTACCAGGGCTCAGTGAGGGTAAAGTACCAAGGCTCAGTGAGGGTAAAGTACCAAGGCTCAGTGAGGGGTAAAGTACCATGGCTCAGTGAGAGTATGTGAGAGGGAGGTCTGTCTTTCCCAAATGTAGACTCTGACTTTTTTAATATTGGGAGACTTTGTGATTCATACTTTGTGCTTGAGGAGAACGCAGGAGATTAATCTTGTGTGTGTGTGTGTGTGTGTGTGTCTGTGTGTGTATGGATCTGGCAGGTTGAGAGAGAGAACACATAGTCTGGACTGGGCCAGTTGGCCTCTGCCATATCTGCTATAGTTCACAAAATCAAAACGGATTACAGTTCACTATCTGACTAAGACTGTGTGTTTGTGTGTGTGTGTGTGTGTGTGTGTGTGTGTGTGTGTGTGTGTGTGTGTGTGTGTGTGTGTGTGTGTGTGTGTGTGTGTGTGTGTGTGTGTGTATGTATGTGTACGTGCGTACGTGTGTGAGTGCCTGGGTGTGTTTGTGCATACATGCGTAGGTGTGTATTTTTCTGTCTACCCAGAAGATTTTAAGACGCAGTTTTCCATTGAGTGATGCGTGTCGAATATCAACGAGGTTTCGCCTTATTAAAATCATCCATTGCATTTATAATGAAAACTCTAAGGGAGATTCATCCTTTCAAGACTGCATGACTGCTGTTTACTGATCAAATCTCAGGCTAAAATGATTTTGAAACTGCCAGACGCGTGTTAGAAGTCCTGAATTGAATGCAGTTGCATCATGATTACAGTCATTGTACAAAAGGTCTAGTAGAACCCATGTTTTATTCATTCGTATTTTATTTAACAAGGCATGTCACTTTAACGATCATAATCTGATTTGCAAGGCCAGCCCTAGCCAAGCAACAGCATCACAAGCATCCATGAGAATGAAATACAAAACGACTGAATGCCTGTGAAGCTGCTTCTTGGCTCCCTTGAAAAACGGATGACAATCTCAATGTGACATGCAGACATGCTGGTGTACTGACCAATGTCCCAAGAGTTGGGGCTGTTTTCGATCTCTCTGCGTCCGATGAAGTACCAGACGCAGGCCATCCAGTGGGCCAGCAGGGCGAACATGGACATGAGCAGTGTGAGGACTACAGCACTGTACTGGGAGTAACGCTCCAGTTTCTGAAGCAGCCTCAGCAGGCGCAGCAACCGCACTGTCTTCAGCAGGTGGACCCCAAAGTACTGTAGAAACACACACAGACATCCATTATGAGCTCTGTGACAGCGTTTGATGAATCCTGACATTTTAGGTATCAGTCCTATATTTCAGAGATCCTTTGTAGAATGGTGTCCTACAGTACCCATAAGGCCTTGTGTAACATATCTGGATTGATCTTAGTAGGGATAGTTCCGAAGCTAATATGGTCTCCGTTTCCTTAACAATCCATCCCTCACACCCCTATACCAACCAGAGCCACTGTTCTACTGTTAATTTGTACTGATATTATTTTGTCCTGTACCCAGTCACACACAGAGACACTCACCACACTGACGTTAAAGGCATAGAGCAGGTCAAAGGGCAAGGCAGCGATGAGGTCAACAAACAGCCAGGTGGTGACGTAGTGCACACAGATGGAGCGAGCGTCATACACCACCTGGCCCGATGTGCTCACAAAGGTCGTCCGGAAGTTCAAAGCGATATCTGTAGAACGACAAGATAGGATCTATTCATGTACATTCCTTCCGCAATACATTCCTATGTATCTCAATATGAATGTACCATTGTTGATATATAAGTTATAAGTTCACTGCTGTACATATTATAAGTTCACTGCTGTACATGGATAGAGGCTATTATTTGTTTTTAAAAGTGTTGACAATCTAGAGAAATGGTCAGTTCCAGGTGGTCATATAATTTGACTAGAGATGCATCATTAACACTGCAGTTAGTTAACTTTTATAATGTCCATCTGTCTGCCTATAGAAACAGAAAGAGACAGAAAGACAGAGAGACAGACACAGAGATACAGAGAGACATAGAGAGACAGAGAGAGAGAGACATAAACAGACACACAGAGATACAGAGAGACAGAGAGAGACAGAGAGAGAGACAGAGACACAGAGATACAGAGAGACAGAGAGACAGCGATACAGAGAGACAGAGAGAGACAGAGAGAGAGAGACAGAGACACAGAGATACAGAGAGACAGAGAGAGACAGAGACACAGAGATACAGAGAGAGAGAGACAGAGACACAGAGATACAGAGACAGAAAGACAGAGACATATATACAGAGAGACAGAGAGAGACAGAGATACAGAGATACAGAGAGATACAGAGACAGAGAGACAGAGACAGAGATACAGAGAGACAGAGAGAGACAGAGACACAGAGATACACAGAGATACAGAGAGACAGAGAGAGACAGAGAGACAGAGAGAGACACATAGAGAGAGACAGAAACACAGAGAGACAGAGAGAGAGAGAGACAGAGAGAGAGAGAGAGAGAGAGACAGAGAGAGAGAGAGAGACACAGAGAGAGACAGAGACACAGATACAGAGAGACATAGAGAGACAGAGAGACAGAGATAGACAGAGAGACAGAGAGAGACAGAGACAGAGAGAGACAGAGAGACAGAGAGAGACAGAGAGAGAGAGAGAGAGACAGAGAGAGAGAGAGACAGAGAGAGACAGAGAGAGAGAGACACAGAGAGAGACAGAGAGAGAGAGACAGAGAGACAGAGAGAGACAGAGAGAGACAGAGACACAGAGATACAGAGAGACAGAGAGAGACAGAGAGAGAGAGAGAGACAGAGAGACAGAGAGAGACAGAGAGAGAGAGAGAGACGGTGGGCAGAGTTTCCATCAGGGGCCAGTAATACAATGATGAACAAATAAGTGTTCATTATCATTAACTTTCATTGAATTAGATGACTGTATGTATTCTCCCATAATGAATGTACACTACCGGTCAAAAGTTTTAGAACACCTACTCATTCAAGGTTTATTTTTACTATTTTCTACATTGTAGAATAATAGTGAAGACATCAAAACTATGAAATAACACATATGGAATCATGTAGTAACCAAAAAAGTTTAAACAAATCAAAATATATTTTGTAGTTGAGATTCTTCAAATAGACACCCTTTGCCTTGATGACAGCTTTGCACACTCTTGGCATTCTCTCAACCAGCTTCACCTGGAATGCTTTTCCAACAGTCTTGAAGGAGTTCCCACATACGCTGTGCACTTGTTGGCTGCTTTTCCTTCACTCTGCCGTCCGAATCATCCCAAACCATCACAATTTGGTTGAGGTCGGGGGATTGTGGAGGCCAGGTCATCTGATGCAGCACTCCATCACTCTCCTTCTTGGTAAAATAGCCCTTAAACAGCCTGGAAGTGTGTTGGGTCATTGTCCTGTTGAAAAGCAAATGTTAGTCCCACTAAGCCCAAACCAGATGGGATGGCGTATCGCTGTAGAATGCTGTTGTAGCCATGCTGGTTAAGTGTGCCTGGAATTCTAAATCAATCACAGACAGTGTCACTAGAAAAGCAACCCCACACCGTAACACCTCCTCCTCCATGCTTTACGGTGGGAAATACAAATGCGGAGATCATCCGTTCACCCACACCGCGTCTCACAAAGACACGGCGGTTGGAACCAAAAATCTCCAATTTGGACTCCAGACCAAAGGATAAATTTCCATCAGTCTAATGTCCATTGCTTGTGTTTCTTGGCCCAAGCAAGTCTCTTCTTATTATTGGTGTCCTTTAGTAGTGGTTTCTTTGCAGCAATTCGACCATGAAGGCCTGATTCACACAGTCTCCTCTGAACAGTTGATGTTGAGATGTGTCTGTTACTTGAACTCTGTGAAGCATTTATTTAGGCTGCAATTTCAGAGGCTGGTAACTCTAATGAACTTATCCTCTGCAGCAGAGGTAACTCTGGGTCTTCCATTCCTGTGGCGGTCCTCATGAGAGCCAGTTTCATCATAGCGCTTGATGGTTTTTGCGACTGCACTTGAAGAAACGTTCAAAATTCTTGAAATGTTCCGCATTGACTGACCTTCATGTCGTTTCTCTTTGCTTATTTCAGCTGTTCTTGCCATAATATGGACTTGGTCTTTTAACAAATAGGGCTCTCTTCTGTATACCCCCCTACCTTGTAACAACACAACTGATTGGCTCAAACGCATTAAGAAGGAATGAAATTCCACAAATTAACTTTAAAGAAGGCACACCTGTTAATCTAAATGCATTCCAGGTGACTACCCCATGAAGCTGGTTGAGAGAATGCCAAGAGTGTGCAAAGCTGTCATCAAGGCAAAGGGTGGCTATTTGAAGAACCTCAAATATAAAATATATTTTAATTTGTTAAACACTTTTTTGTTACTACATGATTCCATATGTGTTATTTCATAGTTTTGATATCTTCACTATTATTCTACCATGTAGAAAATAGTAAAAATAAAGAACAACACTTGAATGAGTAGGTGTTGTAAAACTTTTGACCGGTAGTGTACTAAGTACCTGGAGGAAATGTAATGAGTGTTGGATGAAATGAAGGGGAACATCAACTCAGTGAATGTCAGGTGTAGTTCCATGGAGGTTTGAGGGAAAACGGTGTGTTCATGTATTTGTGTAGAAAGAGGATGTTCTCTAGCCATACGTTTTATGACAATCCATTGACAGAGGATATTAGGGATCGAGATTATGAAGTGTGGGAGTAAAGTCTTTAAATAGGGGCATGCAGTCATGTTAGAACATGTTAGAATAGTGTTGGAATAATGTTAGATTAATAGATGCAATAGATAATGTTAGATAATGTTGGAGCAACGTTAGAAGAATGTTAATATTAGAATAATATCAGAATAACATTAGCCCTCTTCTCCTTACCCAGCATAAACAGGATCTCCACCAGGATGTCACTCACACTGGGGGGGCTGCGGGGGGCGGAGCTTCCTTCGTCCCGCCCCCCCACCACAGTGAAACACACATTATAGGGCACTGTGACTGCTACATAGAAGGTAGCCAACAGGATTAGCCAATCCCAGCCAGCCTTGAAGGTCCCGTAGTGGAGCAAGATTAATCGGGATTTCTGAATGGCTGCCACCTTGTACTCTGGGATGGGAGGCTTGTCCCCAAACATGTTCTGGAGTGGTAATGGGGGGAGAGAGAGACACATCAACAACATGTTCAGGAGGATGTGAGGAGAGACAGACACATCAACAACATGTTCAGGAGGATGTGAGGAGAGAGAGACACATCAACAACATGTTCAGGAGGATGTGAGGAGAGACAGACACATCAACAACATGTTCAGGAGGATGTGAGGAGAGACAGACACATCAACAACATGTTCAGGAGGGGTGAGGAGAGACAGACACATCAACAACATGTTCAGGAGGATGTGAGGAGATACAGACACATCAACAACATGTTCAGGAGGATGTGAGCAGAGACAGACACATCAACAACATGTTCAGGAGGGGTGAGGAGATACAGACACATAAACAACATGTTCAGGAGGATGTGAGGAGAGATATACACATCAACAACATGTTCAGGAGGATGTGAGGAGAGAGAGACACATCAACAACATGTTCAGGAGGATGTGAGGAGAGACAGACACATCAACAACATGTTCAGGAGGGGTGAGGAGAGACAGACACATCAACAACATGTTCAGGAGGATGTGAGGAGAGACAGACACATCAAAAACATGTTCAGGAGGGGTGAGGAGAGAGAGACACATCAACAACATGTTCAGGAGGATGTGAGGAGAGACAGACACATCAACAACATGTTCAGGAGGATGTGAGGAGAGATAGACACATCAACAACATGTTCAGGAGAGGTGAGGAGAGACAGACACATCAACAACATGTTCAGGAGGATGTGAGGAGAGACATACACATCAACAACATGTTCAGGAGGATGTGAGGAGAGAGAGACACATCAACAACATGTTCAGGAGGATGTGAGGAGAGACAGACACATCAACAACATGTTCAGGAGGATGTGAGGAGAGACAGACACATCAACAACATGTTCAGGAGGGGTGAGGAGAGACAGACACATCAACAACATGTTCAGGAGGATGTGAGGAGAGACAGACACATCAACAACATGTTCAGGACGATGTGAGGAGAGACAGACACATCAACAACATGTTCAGGAGGGGTGAGGAGATACAGACACATAAACAACATGTTCAGGAGGATGTGAGGAGAGATAGACACATCAACAACATGTTCAGGAGGGGTGAGGAGAGACAGACACATCAACAACATGTTCAGGAGTATGTGAGGAGAGACAGACACATCAACAACATGTTCAGGAGGGGTGAGGAGAGAGAGACACATCAACAACATGTTCAGGAGGACGTGAGGAGAGACAGACACATCAACAACATGTTCAGGAGGGGTGAGGAGATACAGACACATCAACAACATGTTCAGGAGGGGTGAGGAGAGAGAGACACATCAACAACATGTTCAGGAGGACGTGAGGAGAGACAGACACATCAACAACATGTTCAGGAGGGGTGAGGAGATACAGACACATCAACAACATGTTCAGGAGGGGTGAGGAGAGAGAGACACATCAACAACATGTTCAGGAGGGGTGAGGAGAGAAAGACACATCAACAACATGTTCAGGAGGATGTGAGGAGAGACACCCACATCAACAACATGTTCAGGAGGATGTGAGGAGAGAGAGACACATCAACAACATGTTCAGGAGGATGTGAGGAGAGACAGACACATCAACAACATGTTCAGGACGATATGAGGAGAAACAGACACATCAACAACATGTTCAGGAGGGGTGAGGAGATACAGACACATCAACAACATGTTCAGGAGGGGTGAGGAGAGACAGACACATCAACAACATGTTCAGGAGGATGTGAGGAGAGACAGAAACATCAACAACATGTTCAGGAGGGGTGAGGAGAGACAGACACATCAACAACATGTTCAGGAGTATGTGAGGAGAGAGAGACACATCAACAACATGTTCAGGAGGACGTGAGGAGAGACAGACACATCAACAACATGTTCAGGAGGGGTGAGGAGATACAGACACATCACCAACATGTTCAGGAGGGGTGAGGAGAGAGAGACACATCAACAACATGTTCAGGAGGACGTGAGGAGAGACAGACACATCAACAACATGTTCAGGAGGGGTGAGGAGATACAGACACATCAACAACATGTTCAGGAGGGGTGAGGAGAGAGAGACACATCAACAACATGTTCAGGAGGGGTGAGGAGAGAAAGACACATCAACAACATGTTCAGGAGGGGTGAGGAGAGAGAGACACATCAACAACGTGTTCAGGAGGATGTGAGGTGAGACAGACACATCAACAACATGTTCAGGAGGATGTGAGGAGAGATAGACACATCAACAACATGTTCAGGAGGGGTGAGTTGAGACAGACACATCAACAACATGTTCAGGAGGACGTGAGGAGAGACAGACACATCAACAACATGTTCAGGAGGATGTGAGGAGAGAGAGACACATCAACAACATGTTCAGGAGGGGTGAGGAGAGAGAGACACATCAACAACATGTTCAGGAGGATGTGAGGAGAGAGAGACACATCAACAACATGTTCAGGAGGGGTGAGGAGAGAGAGAGACACATCAACAACATGTTCAGGAGGATTTGAGGAGAGACAGACACATCAACAACATGTTCAGGAGGGGTGAGGAGAGACAGACACATCAACAACATGTTCAGGAGGGGTGAGGAGAGACAGACACATCAACAACATGTTCAGGAGGATGTGAGGTGAGACAGACACATCAACAACATGTTCAGGAGGATGTGAGGAGAGACAGACACATCAACAACATGTTCAGGAGGATGTGAGGTGAGACAGACACATCAACAACATGTTCAGGAGGGGTGAGGAGAGACAGACACATCAACAACATGTTCGGGAGGATGTGAGAAGAGACAGAAACATCAACAACATGTTTAGGAGGATGTGAGGAGAGACAGACACATCAACAACATGTTCAGGAGGGGTGAGGAGAGAAAGACACATCAACAACATGTTCAGGAGGGGTGAGGAGATACAGACACATCAACAACATGTTCAGGAGGATGTGAGGAGAGACAGAAACATCAACAACATGTTTAGGAGGATGTGAGGAGAGACAGACACATCAACAACATGTTCAGGAGGGGTGAGGAGATACAGACACATCAACAACATGTTCAGGAGGGTGTGAGGTGAGACAAACACATCAAAAACATGTTCAGGAGGATGTGAGGAGAGACAGAAACATCAACAACATGTTCAGGAGGATGTGAGGAGAGATAGACACATCAACAACATGTTCAGGAGGGGTGAGGAGAGAGAGACACATCAACAACATGTTCAGGAGGATGTGAGGTGAGACAGACACATCAACAACATGTTCAGGAGTATGTGAGGAGAGAGAGACACATCAACAACATGTTCAGGAGGGGTGAGGAGAGACAGACACATCAACAACATGTTCAGGAGGATGTGAGGAGAGACAGACACATCAACAACATGTTCAGGAGGATGTGAGGAGAGGCAGACACATCAACAACCTGTTCAGGAGGATGTGAGGAGAGACAGACACATCAACAACATGTTCAGGAGGATGTGAGGAGAGGCAGACACATCAACAACCTGTTCAGGAGGATGTGAGGAGAGACAGACACATCAACAACATGTTCAGGAGGGGTGAGGAGATACAGACAAATCAACAACATGTTCAGGAGGATGTGAGGAGATACAGACACATCAACAACATGTTCAGGAGGATGTGAGGAGAGACAGACACATCAACAACATGTTCAGGAGGATGTGAGGAGAAACAGACACATCAACAACATGTTCAGGAGGGGTGAGGAGAGACAGATACATCAACAACATGTTCAGGAGGATGTGAGGAGAGAGAGACACATCAACAACATGTTCAGGAGGATGTGAGGAGAGAGAGACACATCAACAACATGTTCAGGGGGGTGAGGAGAGACAGACACATCAACAACATGTTCAGGAGGATGTGAGGAGAGAGAGACACATCAACAACATGTTCAGGAGGGGTGAGGAGGGAGAGAGACACGTCAACAACAGGTCTTAAGATACTAGTAACACATGTAAAATTAGACATACTTATGGTCTGGGGGTTTTCCTGACAACATGACCTGAACAGGAAACCTTAGGTTCTGGTTGGTTCTAGTTATATCCCATAGAATAGTAAGGAGGAGTTCTCTATTTTGTAAACTACTGCATGTCTACATGAACAGAATAACAAATGCAAGGTTATTTTCACCAAAGTCAAGGAGAACCTGCTCAGTCGGATCCAACAACCTTCATCCCATCTGGTGTGAAGTCACCTCTCTCTGTCGTCCATTACTGGCCCAAACCCATTTCTATGGATAAACATGAAAGTGGCTGGGACAGTAGGAACTGGATTTGTAGATTGAGTAAGCTTCCTCAAAGCAAACTTACTCAATGTCCTTGTAGCGATCCTTGAGATGTGGTTGGACACTAAGCTGTCAAGGCAAGGTGTGTGTGTGTGTGTGTGTGTGTGTGTGTGTGTGTGTGTGTCTGTGTGTGTGTGTGTGCGCGTGTGCGTGTAATAGGTCGACTCACGTTGTTGAGTTTAATCTTGCTCTTGTCCTGTTTCTGCAGGTGTCCAGACAGGTGGTAGAGCACGGCCCGGCTGCGTCTGCGGTTGGTGTTGAAGCCTGGAGGACGGGTGACCTTGTGCACCTCCAGACCCGTCTCCTCATCTGGGAACACAGAGAAGGTTGAGGAATTAAAGAATTAATGAATGAATTGCTACATTTTTATTGACATTTTATTTGAGAAATGGAAAATACATAAAGAGTTGCCTCAGCCATGTGAGTACAACAACGCACATAAACATATATTTTAAAGGATTTAAAAACACAGTCATCAGACCTATTTCCATTGTGGTCCTTGTGGGGGTGGAGGGTTTATTAACCACAGATCTAGGTTCAGATTGCCTTACGCTGCTGCTCCTCACATGTAGGTAGAGTTAAAGTGACTATGCATAGATAAAAAACAGAGAGTAGCAGCAGCGTAAAAGACGGGGTGGGGTGGGGTGGGGGGGGACGACAATGCAAATAGTCCAGGTAGCCATTTGATCAGCTGTTCGGGAGTCTTATGGCTTGGGGGTAGAAGCTGTTAAGAAGCCTTTTGGACCTAGACTTGGCGCTCCGGTACTGCTTGCCGTGCCGTAGCAGAGAGAACAGTCTATGACTAGGGTGGCTGGAGTCTTTGACAATACATAGGAAAACCTCCCTCCCTCTCTCCCTCCATCCCTTCACTGTTAATAAGACACCTTTACAGTGTTTGGGGCCACAGGTGAGTCTAACAGGAAGTAACTGACTGACTCATCAGTAAACCAAGGTAAAGAGAGAGGGGGATGGTGAATAGAGAGAGAGGGGTGGTGAATAGAGAGAGAGAGATGGTGAATAGAGAGAGAGAGATGGTGAATAGAGAGAGAGGGATGGTGAATAGAGAGAGAGAGATGGTGAATAGAGAGAGAGAGATGGTGAATAGAGAGAGAGAGAGATGGTGAATAGAGAGAGAGAGATGGTGAATAGAGAGAGAGAGAGATGGTGAATAGAGAGAGAGAGATGGTGAATAGAGAGAGAGAGATGGTGAATAGAGAGAGAGATATGGTGAATAGAGAGAGAGAGATGGTGAATAGAGAGTGAAAGATGGTGAATAGAGAGAGAGGGATGGTGAATAGAGAGAGAGAGATGGTGAATAGAGAGAGAGGGATGGTGAATAGAGAGAGAGAGATGGTGAATAGAGAGAGAGAGATGGTGAATAGAGAGAGAGAGATGGTGAATAGAGAGAGAGAGATGGTGAATAGAGAGAGAGAGATGGTGAATAGAGAGAGAGAGATGGTGAATAGAGAGAGAGAGAGATGGTGAATAGAGAGAGAGAGATGGTGAATAGAGAGAGAGGGGTGGTGAATAGAGAGAGAGAGATGGTGAATAGAGAGAGAGAGATGGTGAATAGAGAGAGAGAGATGGTGAATAGAGAGAGAGAGATGGTGAATAGAGAGAGAGAGAGATGGTGAATAGAGAGAGAGAGATGGTGAATAGAGAGAGAGATGGTGAATAGAGAGAGAGAGATGGTGAATAGAGAGAGAGATGGTGAATAGAGAGAGAGAGATGGTGAATAGAGAGAGAGAGATGGTGAATAGAGAGAGAGATGGTGAATAGAGAGAGAGAGATGGTGAATAGAGAGAGAGATGGTGAATAGAGAGAGAGAGATGGTTAATAGAGAGAGAGAGATGGTGAATAAAGAGAGAGAGATGGTGAATAGAGAGAGAGAGAGATGGTGAATAGAGAGAGAGAGATGGTGAATAGAGAGAGAGATGGTGAATAGAGAGAGATATGGTGAATAGAGAGAGAGGGATGGTGAATAGAGAGAGAGATGGTGAATAGAGAGAGAGGGATGGTGAATAGAGAGAGAGAGATGGTGAATAGAGAGAGAGAGATGGTGAATAGAGAGAGAGAGATGGTGAATAGAGAGAGAGAGAGATGGTGAATAGAGAGAGAGAGATGGTGAATAGAGAGAGAGAGATGGTGAATAGAGAGAGAGATATGGTGAATAGAGAGAGAGAGATGGTGAATAGAGAGAGAGAGATGGTGAATAGAGAGAGAGAGATGGTGAATAGAGAGAGAGAGATGGTGAATAGAGAGAGAGAGATGGTGAATAGAGAGAGAGATGGTGAATAGAGAGAGAGAGATGGTGAATAGAGAGAGAGAGAGATGGTGAATAGAGAGAGAGATGGTGAATAGAGAGAGAGAGATGGTGAATAGAGAGAGAGATGGTGAATAGAGAGAGAGAGATGGTGAATAGAGAGAGAGATGGTGAATAGAGAGAGAGGGATGGTGAATAGAGAGAGAGAGAGATGGTGAATAGAGAGAGAGATTATTAATGCGAGTAGCCCGCTGATTGGACATCATCCTGTATGAGGAAATAGCAAAAAAAATGTACATGTCTGTTTCAGATACATGTTTGAGGTGGTGTTTTTGAAGTGTTTTTTCTCCAATTTATGCTTTGGTCACAAATACGAGTATAGGATGAGCCATCAAATTTTTGGGGGTATGAGTTAACAGAATATGAACATTTAAATGGCACCGGAGGGGATGGCTGCCGTTTTACGGGCTCCTAACCAATTGTGACTCGTTTCAGAAAACTGTTAAGAAGCCTTTTGGACCTAGACTTGGCGCTCCGGTACTGCTTGCCGTGCCGTAGCAGAGAGAACAGTCTATGACTAGGGTGGCTGGAGTCTTTGACAATACATAGGAAAACCTCCCTCCCTCTCTCCCTCCATCCCTTCACTGTTAATAAGACACCTTTACAGTGTTTGGGGCCACAGGTGAGTCTAACAGGAAGTAACTGACTGACTCATCAGTAAACCAAGGTAAAGAGAGAGGGGGATGGTGAATAGAGAGAGAGGGGTGGTGAATAGAGAGAGAGAGATGGTGAATAGAGAGAGAGAGATGGTGAATAGAGAGAGAGGGATGGTGAATAGAGAGAGAGAGATGGTGAATAGAGAGAGAGAGATGGTGAATAGAGAGAGAGAGATGGTGAATAGAGAGAGAGAGATGGTGAATAGAGAGAGAGAGAGATGGTGAATAGAGAGAGAGAGATGGTGAATAGAGAGAGAGAGATGGTGAATAGAGAGAGAGATATGGTGAATAGAGAGAGAGAGATGGTGAATAGAGAGTGAAAGATGGTGAATAGAGAGAGAGAGATGGTGAATAGAGAGAGAGAGATGGTGAATAGAGAGAGAGAGATGGTGAATAGAGAAAGAGAGAGATGGTGAATAGAGAGAGAGAGATGGTGAATAGAGAGAGAGATGGTGAATAGAGAGAGAGAGATGGTGAATAGAGAGAGAGGGATGGTGAATAGAGAGAGAGGGATGGTGAATAGAGAGAGAGATGGTGAATAGAGAGAGAGGGATGGTGAATAGAGAGAGAGATATGGTGAATAGAGAGAGAGAGATGTGAATAGAGAGAGAGATGGTGAATAGAGAGAGAGATGGTGAATAGAGAGAGAGATGGTGAATAGAGAGAGAGAGATGGTGAATAGAGAGAGAGGGATGGTGAATAGAGAGAGAGGGATGGTGAATAGAGAGAGAGAGATGGTGAATAGAGAGAGAGAGATGGTGAATAGAGAGAGAGGGATGGTGAATAGAGAGAGAGAGATGGTGAATAGAGAGAGGGGGATGGTGAATAGAGAGAGAGAGATGGTGAATAGAGAGAGAGAGATGGTGAATAGAGAGAGAGGGATGGTGAATAGAGAGAGAGGGATGGTGAATAGAGAGAGAGAGATGGTGAATAGAGAGAGAGAGATGGTGAATAGAGAGAGAGAGATGGTGAATAGAGAGAGAGAGATGGTGAATAGAGAGAGAGAGATGGTGAATAGAGAGAGAGAGATGGTGAATAGAGAGAGAGAGATGGTGAATAGAGAGAGAGAGATGGTGAATAGAGAGAGAGGGGTGGTGAATAGAGAGAGAGAGATGGTGAATAGAGAGAGAGAGATGGTGAATAGAGAGAGAGAGATGGTGAATAGAGAGAGAGAGATGGTGAATAGAGAGAGAGAGAGATGGTGAATAGAGAGAGAGAGATGGTGAATAGAGAGAGAGATGGTGAATAGAGAGAGAGAGATGGTGAATAGAGAGAGAGATGGTGAATAGAGAGAGAGAGATGGTGAATAGAGAGAGAGAGATGGTGAATAGAGAGAGAGATGGTGAATAGAGAGAGAGAGAGATGGTGAATAGAGAGAGAGATGGTGAATAGAGAGAGAGAGATAGTGAATAGAGAGAGAGAGATGGTGAATAGAGAGAGAGAGATGGTGAATAGAGAGAGAGAGAGATGGTGAATAGAGAGAGAGAGATGGTGAATAGAGAGAGAGATGGTGAATAGAGAGAGATATGGTGAATAGAGAGAGAGGGATGGTGAATAGAGAGAGAGATGGTGAATAGAGAGAGAGGGATGGTGAATAGAGAGAGAGAGATGGTGAATAGAGAGAGAGAGATGGTGAATAGAGAGAGAGAGATGGTGAATAGAGAGAGAGAGAGAGATGGTGAATAGAGAGAGAGAGATGGTGAATAGAGAGAGAGAGATGGTGAATAGAGAGAGAGATATGGTGAATAGAGAGAGAGAGATGGTGAATAGAGAGAGAGAGATGGTGAATAGAGAGAGAGAGATGGTGAATAGAGAGAGAGAGATGGTGAATAGAGAGAGAGAGATGGTGAATAGAGAGAGAGATGGTGAATAGAGAGAGAGAGATGGTGAATAGAGAGAGAGAGAGAGATGGTGAATAGAGAGAGAGATGGTGAATAGAGAGAGAGAGATGGTGAATAGAGAGAGAGATGGTGAATAGAGAGAGAGAGATGGTGAATAGAGAGAGAGATGGTGAATAGAGAGAGAGGGATGGTGAATAGAGAGAGAGAGAGATGGTGAATAGAGAGAGAGATTATTAATGCGAGTAGCCCGCTGATTGGACATCATCCTGTATGAGGAAATAGCAAAAAAAATGTACATGTCTGTTTCAGATACATGTTTGAGGTGGTGTTTTTGAAGTGTTTTTTCTCCAATTTATGCTTTGGTCACAAATACGAGTATAGGATGAGCCATCAAATTTTTGGGGGTATGAGTTAACAGAATATGAACATTTAAATGGCACCGGAGGGGATGGCTGCCGTTTTACGGGCTCCTAACCAATTGTGACTCGTTTCAGAAAACTAGGCGTATGTCGCATGTCACTACTTCACAGGAGAGCCATTTGAATGTAAACATACATGTTTTATCAAAATGTTTTTTGGGGGGCAGAAATGCCTTCTGGAACATGTGAACTTTCATGTGCCTTAATAATAAATCTCAGAAACCATTTGCATTACTCGTTATAGCCTAATGTTAGCTAACTAGCTAACATTGAACCTAGTTGGTTAGCTTTAGCTACCTTCAGATTCATGCATGGTAGTAATGTTATGAATTGGGATTATGTTTCATTGTTTAGCTCGCTAGCTAGCTACATGTCTAACCAAAAGACTCCACTATGCTTGTAACCATTTCACTGTACCATTTACATTTATATATATACACACACATACATACATACACATACGTACATCCATACACATACATATACATATCCTTTTTATAAATATATTTCCCTTTATTACTTTCCAACCCCACAGCCCCTTCCCTAATTAGAGTAAACTAGTGTACAACAATGCTTAGGCCTCTACTTCCAACTTATACATACTATATACATTTTATGGACACAGTCAATTTTACAATAATTCAATTTGGTTTGTTTTTACTCCTGAACTTCCTCTACCCTCAACTTCTCCGATAATTTCCATGATGTCCATCCGGTTTGCTTCTATATGCCATATCTTTCTAACTGTGCTCTTTCACAAAAGCTCTCAACCTATAACCTATATACTTATTATGGACACAGTATGCTTACATTATTAAATATATTGTTGTTATTAGTTGTTGTTAGTTGTTATTAGTCCCATCCTTCAACTCCCTTCGACACCACCCATCTATCTCTTAACACCATCCATATTGGATTTCTATTTGCCATATATTTTTCAACTGTACTGTGATGTTTTACTAAAGTTCTGAACCTTTCTATTCTCATTGTTTCTACAGATTGTAAATTGAAAATAAACATTTTTGCTAAAAGTATTATTATATTATTGATCGATTGACTATGACTTTTCAGATCACCCAGTAATGCTATCTGCAAGGTTAGCTCCAGGTAAATATTACAATCCTTTAGCCATTCCTGGACCTGTGTCCAAAAACAAGCTACAAATGGACAGTACCAAAACAAATGATCTAATAATAATACGTTTTGAATCCGGCGTCGTTTTGCGTATAAATTCATAAACACTATGCCATGGGATCGGTATGTCAAAAATCTCTTCCCAACTATTTTGCAATCTATATGGGACGGCTGTCAATCCTTTGGTCCTTAAATGAAACTAGTATACTTTTTTATTTATCACAGTTTTCTTTAACCAATGATGTTCTTTAATGCAAGGCCGACAGACAAGTTCCTTACTTTTTCCCCCTTCCACTTTCCTCTTCCATTTTTGCGGTAATGCTGCAATTATTTGGTTGAAATTTTGGGTAGAGCAGACATGTTTTTGTTAGCTGCATGTGCGACATAACTCCACCAGTCCTACCAATGATATCATTTACGAAGATTATACCTTTTTTAAACATTTTGTCAAATTAGTATATTTGTTGCATTATTTGTTCTGTCGTTTCTGGAGGATTACATTGAAATTGCAACCAACTTTCTATGGCTTGTTTTAGAAATAGTGATATTTGGGAGATGATTTCCTTTTCAAATAACTGAAAGTGCGAGGTTGTAATCTGAATAAAGGGAAAAAGGCCATTCTTGAACATTGGGTGAGACAATCTTACTAATTTGCTAGAGAACCAGTTCGGATTTAAGTATAACTTTTGTATGACTGAAGCTTTTGGTGATAGGTCTAATGCTTTAATATTTAATAATTTCTGTCTCCGAATTCATATTCATTATATAAATAGGCCGTTTAATTTTGTCTGTCTACACCTGTTGTATTCGGTGTATGTGACAATTTTTTTTTGATTTTATTTGAAAAGTGAGTTTTTCACTGGACAGTTACTTTAAAACCGCAACATTTTCTTTCAGCCTCATGGCAAAATGTTTAGAGTAGCAGGATATTAGCTCTAAAAACTGCAAAAACAAATCTCATCCTCATGGGAAAATGTGAAGAATAGCATGAGATGAGCTATAAAAAAGCAAATTTCTCTATCTGGCCCATTGCAACATTTGTAGAATTGCAGGAAATTAACTCTAAAATGGCTAAATATTCTCTCAGCCTCATGACATATACTTATTTCCCTCATTAAAATGCAAATCAATTTATAACATTTTTGAGATGCGTTTCTCTGGATTTTTTTGTTGTTATTCTGTCTCTCACTGTTCAAATAAACCTACCATTACAATTATAGACTGATCATGTCTTTGTCAGTGGGCAAACGTACAAAATCAGCAGGGGATCAAATATTTTTTTCCCTCACTGTAAGTAATGTCAAACTGTGTAGAATTGCAGGAAATGCATTTAACAAAGTCCCAAAACATTCTGGGGGAGGACCCCGCGTCTACTGTTCGCCCCCTCCAAATATCTACACCAGAATTTTGCCCTTGTGATAACATATAAGAGAGAGAGAGAGAGAGAGCAGACAACAATAAAGTGTGTAACCTACCAAACAGAACAACCAACTGTCTCAAATACCCGCCCCCCTCCTCTCTCTCAATCTCTTTCTCTGTCTCTCTCTCCCACTTTTCTCTCTCCATCCATCCCTCCCTTCCTCCCTCCCTAATCTATAACAGTGTAACACCTGTATGCTGATGAGGCTCGTTAAAGGTTACAGTCATTACGTCCTTGTGATAAATCACAGAACAGAAAACATTAACACCTCTCTCTCTCCCTCCCTCTCTCTCTCTCTCTCTCTCTCTCTCTCTCTCCCTCCATCCTTCTCTCTCTACCTATTCGTCAGCTCTATCTATCTCTCATCATTTCACTCTGTAATTTGTCTGGCTTTAGTAAAAAATTTAGTAACCCTGTGTAGTGTCTGGAACAAAACTGAATCAGCCTCCAGTGAAGCTGAATACAGCTGAATGAAGCTGAGTCATCTGTAGCCAAATGAGATATGCATTAGAACAATCCCAGAGAGTGGCAGAGAGGGAGAATGGCAGAGTTTAGGAGCAGATCAGGTAGTTTCAGGTTTCAACTTTTATTAGTCGTATGTACGGGATAAACATGGTATACACCATCCAACGAATGCTTATTTGCAGGTTCCTTCTCGACAATGCAAAAAACAATAATAAAATATATAAATACGAACATAAAGTAATGGCTCAGTAGAATAGAATAAACATTTTAGCATAAGTATAAGACAGGAAGGCAAGGGGGAATTGGAAGGCAAGCGTTTAAATAGTATTTAGCTATCATCAAGGTAGCCTTTCTCTGAAGTATACATTTGATAGAGAACAGCTGTAAAAGCTAATTTGACGGTATAAAATAATCAAATACTCAGATCTTTCTATCCTCTCTCCCTGTCTCGGTCTCGCTCTCCATTTCTGTTTCTGTCTCTTTCTGTCTCTGTCTCTCTCTATCTTGTCTCTCTCTACTCCCTCCCAAGTTAACCCAAGTTAAGACCTACTCTAACCCAGGTTAACCCATGTTAAGTCAGACTCTAAGCCAAGTTAAGTCAGATTCTAACTCAGGGTAACTCACCAGTCTCGGTGCCTTGCTCTGGGTCCTGGTCTAACCCAGGGTAACTCACCAGTCTCGGGGCCTTGCTCTGGGTCCTGGTCCTTCTTGTTGTCAGTGATGTCCTTGTGGGACACCAGAAACAGCACCACCTCTCCCTTCTCATTCTTAATGGGCACGATGTCCAGCAGACACCAGAACTGGGTACCTGGAACGCAGATAGAGGTGCATATCACTCACTGGAGGCATAGTGGCTCTGAAAGGAGACTACTGCTCACATACTGGTAGAAAAACACAGTGAATCAGGTAAATATTTGTTGTGGCAGATTGGTACAAAAAGAGATGGAGATGATACTGATAAAGATGTATACATCCCAGCTAGCACATAACGTTCTGAGAACCCGATGTTTCTTAGAGCTTGGTGAGAGCGTGGTTGTCCTATAGTTATTTTCCATACAACCTTCCCACAACTTTCTGGGAATGGTTCAGGATAGTTGCTTGGCTTTGGAACATTCTCAGCACTTTTAAGAAACTTGACAAACATTCAGAGAACATGTAGAGAACATTCTAAGAATGTTATTTAAAGTACACACTCACGCACACACGCACACGTCATTCTACTACATAGTCCATTCACACAACTAAATCATCTCCAGCTGTCTGTAGAGATTGGAAAAGCTCCTGCCATCTCCTGTAGAGATTGGAAAAGCTACTGACTGCTCTAGCCCAGTATGTTACAATAACAGCAAAACACAGAAAACAACATCTCACTACCTCACTTTATTTTGTTTTGTGTCTCTGGAAGGGCACTCTGTGTATGGAAGTGGTCTGCCAAGTCTTAGTTCAAAACAAGCATGTGTGCATCACGCATGCGTTTGTCTGTTATTTTGCTAACTCATTTAAATGCTGTGTGGTTGTGTGCATGTCTAGCTTCATATTCTGCACCCTGTCAAAGCCTAGAGCTTCTCTATTAGACACAGTTATTACTGATGGAGAGAGAGACAAATGCAGGATGTCTTTATTAGTGAATAAAAGCTTTTTCATTTTAGGAAGCGTAGTTCCAAAAGGGTCATTCAGAAAGTGAAATGAGTTTGGCCCTAGCTGGCTGCATGAAAACAAATGAGCTAACCAGACCAGAGAAATAGTTTGCTAGTCTCTATTCAACTGATGTCATCCATACTTTATGAATGTACATCCTGTTGGATTCTAGCTTGAAATATCCTTATTCATGTTACCATACTATAACTTATTGATGACTTTACATGTATCGGAATAAATATGTTGGGGTCAATGGAGGGTGGTTAAGAACTAGGTGTATGGAAAGTTACTGAGTGAGGAATGGGGAGTGCAGAAAGTTTACATTCTGTCAAAACATGGTATTGTTAAATCTCATGGCTCCTAAGGAGGGAGGCAAAGGGCAAAATACTGGTTTCAGTCACTGATAAGGTAGGCCAGCCGTGGAGTAGGGAGGAGTGAGGAATTCGGCCCGAGGTCGGGTCAGATGAAGTTAGGAGGAACAGTCCTGTTACACACATATACTTACATGCACACAAAGGTTCTAGCAGGAGGTGGGGACATGACTATACCAGTAAGAGGAACTAATTAAGTTCCTGACTAGCAACAGAGATGTATTGAATGTCTAGATGTGCAAGGAGTTGACAGCTGGCAGCTTCATTAAATAGTACCCGCAAAACAGCAGTCTCAACGTCAACAGTGAAGAGGCGAATTGCAAAGAAAAAGCCATATCTCAGACTGGCCAATAAAAATAAAAGATTAAGATGGGCAGTCTGAGATATGGCTTTTTCTTTGCAACTCTGCCTAGAAGGTCAGCATCCCGGAGTCGCCTCTTCACTGTTGACGTTGAGACTGGTGTTTTGCGGGTATTATTTAATGAAGCTGCCAGTTGAGGACCTGTGAGGCGTCTGTTTCTCAAACTAGACACTCTAATGTATTTGTCCTCTTGCTCAGTTGTGCACTGGAGCCTCCCACTCCTCTTTCTATTCTGGTTGCGCTGTTCTGTGAAGGGAGTAGTACACAGCGTTGTATGAGATCTTCAGTTTCTTGGCAATTTATCGCATGGAATAGCCTTCATTTCTCAGAACAAGAATAGACTGACGAATTTCAGAAGAAAGTTACTTGTTTCTGGCCATTTTGAGCCTGTAATCGAACCCACAATTGCTGATGCTCCAGATACTCAACTAGTCTCAAGAAGGCCAGTTTTATTGCTTCTTTAATCAGCACAACAGTTTTCAGCTGTGCTAACATAATTGCAAAAGGGTTTTCTAATGATCAATTAGCCTTTTAAAATGATAAACTTGGATTAGCAAGCACAACGTGCCATTGGAACACAGGACTGATGGTTGCTGATAATGGGCCTCTGTATGCCTATGTAGATATTCCATTAAAAATCTGCAGTTTCCAGCTAAAATAGCCATTTACAACATTAACAATGTCTACACTGTATTTCTGATCAATTTGATGTTATTTTGATGGACAACAAAATTGCTTTTCTTTCGAAAACAAGGATATTTCTAAGTGACCCCAAACTTTTGAACGGTAGTGTATGTGCTTGTGTAAACATGTCTTTGTCTTAGCAGCTGTTTGACCAAGTGTGTGAATAAATGTTTTCTAGTCATCCGTTTGAGTTTTTACTCTGTTTGTTTAGAACCTAACAATCCATACAATACTTAAGGGCTTGTAAGTAAGCATTTCACGGTAAGGTCTATACCTGTTGTATTCGGCGCATGTGACACATACAATTTGATTTTATTTTATTTGAATCCCCCTTTCTTTACCATACTGTATTGGTTGTTGTGACCAGGGGTGAAAGCAAGTCGGAACGGTCCGGTACAGAGTACCAACAAAATAAATAGTGGGGGTACACCGTACCAGTAAAAAATGAGCCTATCACAATAATTAAAACAAGGATGAAAAGACTACACTATTATTTATCATTAGCGCATGTCAGTGTCAGAGTGAATGGACTTGAAAACCCGTGGAAGTACGATCCAAAATGCGGTGAGGTTAGAAAACAACGGTGACATTTTGCCAAGGCAGAAATGAGTGGCCGAGACGCGCGCGGAGAGCAGTGGACGCATCAATTCAGCTCAAAAGCGTAGCCCTATTTGACAATTGCCGAATGTCATTCATTAAACCTTTTGGTGTTTTGTAACAGATGTCTTGTTCCAGGTTCCAGGTGCACAGTGCACTGTATGGATGTGGGAATTCTTCTAGAGTGGACGAACGTGCGCAGGTAGCCAGACTCAAAGGAGCCTTTTGTTTAACAATCAGAGGAAACCATCACTGCTGGTTGTGTTTATGCCACATTAAAAGATAATACATTTTTAAAGTATGTGCACACATAAGAGGTCCCGTACCGGGAAGAAATCAAATCTACTGTCACCCCTGGTTGTGACTGGCAGTGAGAGGTGAGCCATGCTATATCCTCCCAGATGTTTAGCAGGCAGGCAGGAGAGTGACAGAAGAGATCATGTGTAGAGGTGTGAAGTCAGAAGAGAAGAGACTGACCCAGGTCATACAGGTCTGTGAGTCTCTCTCCTCACACTGTGACTATTTACACTAAATACTTTCCCTGTGTTAGGGATGCACACAATCACAGCACCAAATCAGGTGTTGCTAATGTGTGCTTATACAGGTTCAGGAGTAATGCTGGGAAAGGTACTTTCTTGTATACTGGAGCCTCAGAGTGGAATGAGTTGCCTCTGCCCATAAAAACAACGTCCTCTCTGGGCAGCTTTAAAAATAAGGTAAAAAACAGTTTGATGTCTTCTGTGCCCGTATGAATGACCCCTATGATGTAACTGCAATGATGAGACAGATGTTCTTCTTCTTGGTTTTTTGGTTTTATTATCTCGCTGTCATACTGTGTTCATGGTTAAAACAGATGATGATGATGATGGTGGCAGTGGTGGTGATGAAGACAATGACAAAGATGATGTATAATGATGGTGTGTGTCAGGCATAAATTAGCCTCCTCCAGGCTTTGCTCAGGTGAGGTAAGGCTTTGCTCAGGTGAGGTAAGGCTTTGCTCAGGTGAGGTAAGGCTTTGCTCAGGTGAGGTGATTAATTATTCCACAATTTGACTAATCAATCACCATCAACTACATGAAGGTGCTGGCAGGCAATATTCAACCTGTTATGATAAGCACAACACTGAGACCATATTGAGCCCCATAGCATTCACTATTGAAGCGAAGTAGGGATTCCATAAGCACACAGCTGACCATACACTGATTGCATCCTCTAGGGACTTACACCACAGCGAATAACTGTTGTCTTTGAATCTTCCAAAACTCGTGGCCTAATGCCAATAGTTCCAAATTAGGCCTATACAGCAAATCAAGGGTATTATTGTCACCATAAAAGGTGAATGGAGGGCGCTTTCCAGGCAGAGTTTTAATGCTCGTTCATGGGTGAACAGTTTTATGACAGGTCTGATTTATAACGGGAAACATGCGCATGTATGACATGCGGCAATTTGATAAATCTCAATATTTTGTGTGCGTTTGCAGACTTTTCAGAAATGCCGCACGCATAAATTTAGTGTGAAATGTACTCAACGGTTATAAACGAGGCCCCTGGTGCGGATGCAAGGATTCTTTATCATGCTTTTATTGCCACTCTGCCTTTCAGTGATTCAACTGGAACTTTAAAAACAACCCTGACAAAGTCACGTAACACTGTTTGATGCGGGAGGACATGTTGTGGTTGTACATAAATTGATATAATCAAGATAAAACAGCCTCATATTCATAGAGAAAGAGTCCTATTACACGGCTGTTATGGTTAATGCTGTTCTCTCTGTTTCAGGTGGGTGGATTGGTGGATGACATTAGCTGGATTACATGGTGTTCAACACACTGTGTGAATATGGACCTGGACCAGAGGATGAGGGACAGGGCTTAATAACCCTTGAATCATTCTGGAGGCTCAAGTTGTGTCGTGAGGACACAAGCAAGTATACACACACACACACACACACACACACACACACACACACACACACACACACACGTACACTCTCTCACACACACACACACACACATACACACACACACACAAACACACACACACACGCACACACGCCTTGACGACGGAATTCACAAAACGTTACTACATTTGTTTCTTCTCTCTTCTCCTACCCCAGAGGGCTGTAAAATGTTAATGTATGCATATGCAGTGCCAATAAAGCGCAAAACAACCTTTAATTTGTCTTTTTAAGTCTCACTGAGACTGTCCTCCATTTGGCTGTGCTTGTCTTTGTTTAAGGCTTATTTCTCCCAGTAGCAGCTGTCTAGCCCTGTTCCCAGCCAAGCTAGTTTTCCGACTTTGTCCTGTCTAAAACCAATCGGTCTTCTCTTCAATGTCAGTTCTTTCCTTATCCTCAAATATGATGTGTCCTATGGCCCAGTTCCCTGTCGCCGTTGTCCGTCTCATCAATCTCTGTCCTATTCGCTCTCATCAATAAAAGCACAGATTTATTGATACACTACATAAATTGTTGATTTGTCTTCTTTCCCTGAGTCATCAGTGACAACTCTCTCTCACGCTCGCGTACGCACAGACACACACACATACACACCTACCCCCCTCCCAATACACACACACAACGTTCGCTGCTTCATTCTCAGGAACCTATAAGGCAATGTTGGTGACTAGGGTGTGACCAACTGTCTCTCTGTTTCTCACCTTCCTGGTTTCATCTGAAATGCCACCCTATTCCCTACCTATGAGGCATCTGGTCAAAAGTAGTGCACTATATAGAGAATAGGGTGTTATTTGGGATACACCCTGTAGTCTCTCACCTCCCTTCTTGTAGAACACCAGCTCTGTCTTAAACTCCCCCCTGTCGTCCAACACCCCTTGGATCTTCGCCGTCAGCTGGTCGCTGGTCTCCGGCCCGTACAGGAAATGACACGCGCAGCTCTTCTGCATCAGCTCGGCGCGGGCGTAGCCGGTCAGCTCACAGAAGCCATCAGAACAGTAGACGATAGGGTAGAGGGACTGCACCTGAGCATTACCCAGGACAAAGTTACTGTCTGTAGGAGTGAGAGAGGGAGGGAGAGGAAAGAGAGGGAGAGAAAGAGAAGAGAAAGGGGGTTATACAACTGAAAAACGGACACACAGGACATGTTGTATAGCTCTCAAACGGTCCATTATCAGCTCAGATCATTTGAGTTTCAGGTTCGTTTTCATTCCAGCAACTTTTCTTTTCGTTAGCAGCAGGGAATCATCAGCCTTGTATTGGGACATCCTCACTGTGCACCAGGAACGTTAGCAGCAGGGAATCATCAGCCTTGTATTGGGACATCCTTACTGTGCACCAGGAATGTTAGCAGCAGGGAATCATCAGCCTTGTATTGGGACATCCTCACTGTGCACCAGGAATGTTAGCAGCAGGGAATCATCAGCCTTGTATTGGGACATCCTCACTGTGCACCAGGAATGGGAAATTAATCATAACAAGAGCTGGGGCAGCATGTAGCCTAGTGGTTAGAGCGGTGGGCAAGTAACCGAAAGGTCACTGGTTTGAATCTCTGAGCCCACTAGGTGAATAATCTGTCAATGTGCACTTGAGCAAGAAACGTAACCCTGATTGCTCATGTATGTTGCTCTGGGTAAGAGAGTCTGCTAAATGACTAAAATGTAAATGTAATCTTCAGACAAGCTGAGAAAGAGAAACATAAGGGGACGGCCCAATGTAAACAGACATGCTAAAATGTCCTGTTCTTTCATTAGAGTTTCATTGAAAACCCAGAACAGATTTGGTAATTCCACTAACAATGCCTCATGCAGGGACAAACATGCCCTGGCTTGAACCTCCATTTGTTGTGTTGATGTGTCTGGTCTCTTCTCGTGGAGAGGGAGGAAGTGTATGTGTTGGTTCACTCACTTGTGTGTTATGTGTCTGGTCTCTTGTCGTGGAGAGGGAGGAAGTGTATGTGTTGGTTCACTCACTTGTGTGTTATGTGCCTGTCTCTTCGGGTGTGTGTGTGTTAGGCTGACTGGAAAATGTAATCTGTCCCTTCTCTATTCATGAAAATGTTTTCCTGCGGCAATCAAATGGAAGAATATTCCTTTTGAGTATTACTTTCTGCCCGGGTGTTCATATTGATCAATTGATCACAGGGCTCCTGTGGGAGCTGCTTGTTTAAATATTTCACTGTGTAATGGTACTGGAGGGGAGAGTGCTGGATTCTGCTGTGTGCTCTGTGTACTGTGTAGATAGATGTTCGATGGAGGCACTAAATTGATTTGAGAGCTGTAATGAAGTGTGGGGAGAAGGAAGGAGGGAACTAATCAAATCCCTGAGACATGTTCATAAACAGGATGTCAACACACCTGATTATGTGTGAGGGGGTGTGTTGGGGGGGTGATGAATGTGTGTGTAGAGAGAAAGAGAGAGAGAAAGAGAGAGAGAGAGAGGATAACCTCTCATTTTCTTTTCCACATCTTTCTCACCCTTCTCTCTCTCTGTGTGTGTGTGTGTGTGAGAGAAAGAGAGAGAGAGAGAGGCTGAGTGGGAACGAGAAAAAGGAGACAGAAACTCACAGTCAGATAGAAGCCAAAAACTGGAGGCAGGGTGGGAGGCAGAGTGGGAGGTAGGGTGGGAGGTAGGGTGGGAGGCAGAGTGGGAGGTAGGGTGGGAGGTAGGGTGGGAGGTAGGGTGGGAGGCAGGGTGGGAGGTAGGGTGGGAGGCAGGGTGGGGGGTAGGGTGGGAGGCAGGGTGGGAGGTAGGGTGGGAGGTAGGGTGGGAGGCAGGGTGGGAGGTAGGGTGGGAGGCAGGGTGGGAGGCAGGGTGGGCGGTAAGGTGGGAGGCAGGTTGGGAGGCAGGGTGGGAGGTAGGGTGGGAGGCAGGGTGGTAGGTAGGGTGGGAGGCAGGGTGGGAGGCAGGGTGGGAGGTAGGGTGGGAGGCAGGGTGGGAGGCAGGGTGGGAGGCAGGGTGGGAGGTAAGGTGGGAGGTAAAGCATAGCTGGCAGCTCTGATCTGATGGAGCCAGTGAGTTTAGCCATCCCTCAATGTACCAGTTAAGGTTGTGCTATCTCCTTACATCTCCTCATATCTCCCAGAGTGTGTCCCAAATGGCAACCTATTCCCTATATAGTTCACTATCTTTGACCTATAGGGGATGAGAAAAGTAGTGCACTATAAAGGGAATAGGGTGCCATTTGGGGCACAAGCTCAGTGTGGTTGGATGTTGTAGCACTAGGCCTATTTGGGCTGCCTGGGATAGGACTCCCTGGGGGCACACTGAACACTCAGAGAACTCTCAGAGGACAACCAGATGGCCCTCACTGATCACTGGCCTGGGGAGAGGAGCAGGCATCAGGTGTGTATATGGGAGAGAGAGAGAAAGTGTGTGTGTGTGTGTATGTGTGTGTGTAGGTTAAGTACTGTTCAAAGGGATCAGCCCATCAGTCAACTGAGGAAATCCATCAAGTTATCTTAATCACTCGCTAATGTAACGTTAGGCTACGCTAACAATAATGCCAACCAGGAGACACAGGAATCTGTGTGGCCACTCTCCTTGTGATGTACATTTTACATTTACATTTTAGTCATTTAGCAGACGCTCTTATCCAGAGCGACTTACAGTTAGTGCATACATTATTATTTTTCATACCCCCTGTGGGAATCGAACCCACAACCCTGGCGTTGCAAACGCCATGCTCTATCAACTGAGCTACATCCCTGCCAGCCATTCCCTCCCCTACCCTGGACGACGCTGGGCCAATTGCACGCCGCCCCATGTAGAGATGTTTAACAGCAAATCCACATGGAAACTGCTCCCATTACAGTCCTGAGACGGGCAAGTAAACATCCAGTCATTGGTTTCTTAAATAATCAGCGTCTAGTTGATCACTTCTAGCTCCTTGCTAGCTGTTGCCTGGATACAGTTTCCATATTAAAAAGCAAGACCTGCTAATTGCATTGATCTCTCTCTTTCTCTTCTCTCTCGCTTTCCTCTCTTTCTGACACCCTCTTTCTCTGTCTCTCTGTCTCTCTGTCTCTCTCTCTCTCTCTCCCTCTCTCTCTCTCTCTCTCTCTCTCTCTCTCTCTCTCTGTCTCTGTCTCTATCTCTCTGTCTCTCTCTCAATTCAATTTTAATTCAATTCAATTTCAATTTAAGGGCTTTATTGGCATGGGAAACATATGTTACCATTGCCAAAGCAAGTGAAGTAGATGGTAAACAAAAGTGAAATAAACAATAAATATTAACAGTAAGCATTACACTCAGAAGTTCCAAAAGAATAAAGACATTTCAAATGTCATATTATGTCTATATACAGTATTGTAACAATGTGCAAATAGTTAAAGTACAAATGGGAAAATAAATAAACATAAATATGGCTTGTATTTACAATGGTGTTTGTTCTTCACTGGTTGCCCTTTTCTTGTGGCAACAGGTCACAAATCCTGCTGCTGTGATGGCACACTGTGGTATTTCACCCAGTAGATAACGGAGTTTATCAAAATTGGGTATGTTTTCGAATTCTTTGTGGATCTGTGTAATCTGAGGGAAATAGAGTAAGTTTCTCTGATATGGTCATGCATTTGGCAGGAGGTTAGGAAGTGCGCCACCTCCCGAGTGGCGCAGTGGTCTAAGGCACTACATCGCAGTGCTAGCTGTGCCACTAGAGATCCTGGTTCGAATCCAGGCTCTGTCGTAGCCGGCCGCGACCAGGAGACCCATGGGGTGGCGCACAATTGGCCCAGGGTAGGGGAGGGAATGGCCGGCAGGGATGTAGCTCAGTTGGTAGAGCATGGCGTTTGCAACGCCAGGGTTGTGGGTTCGTTTCCCACGGGGGGTATTAAAAAAAGAATGTATGCACTCACTAACTGTAAGTTGCTCTGGATAAGAGCGTCTGCTAAATGACTAAAATGTAAATGAAGTGCAGCTCAGTTTCCACCTCATTTTGTGGGCAGTGTGCACATAGCCTGTCTTCTCTTGAGAGCCAGGTCTGCCTACGACGGACTATCTCAATAGCAAGGCTATGCTCAATGAGTCTGTACATAGTCAAAGCTTTCCTTAAGTTTGGTTCAGGTATTGGTATTGGCCAGGTATTCTGCCACTGTGTACTCTCTGTTTAGGGCCAAATAGCATTCTAGTTTGCTCAGTTTTTTTGTTAATTCTTTCCAATGTGTCAAGTAATTATCTTTTTGTTTTCTCATGATTTGGTAGGGTCTAATTGTGTTGTTGTCCTGGGGCTCTGTGGGGTCTGTTTGTGTTTGTGAACAGAGCCCCAGGACCTGCTTGCTTAGGGGACTCTTCTCCAAGTTAATCTCTCTGTAGGTGATGGCTTTGTTATGGAAGGTTTGAGAATCGCTTCCTTTTGAGTGGTTATAGAATTTAACGGCTCTTTTCTGGATTTTGATCATTATGTCCCATTTTGTGAATTCTTGGTTGGTGAGCGGACCCCAGACCTCACAACCATAAAGGGCAATAGGTTATATAACTGATTCAAGTATTTTTAGCCAGATCCTAATTGGTATGTAGAATTTTATGTTCCTTTTGATGGTGTAGAAGGCCCTTCTTGCCTTGTCTCTCAGATCATTCACAGCTTTGTGGAAGTTACCTGTGGCGCTGATGTTTAGGCCGAGGTATGTATAGTTTTTATGTGCTCTAGGGCAACGGTGTCTAAATGGAATTTGTATTTGTGGTCCTGGCAACTGGACCTTTTTTGGAACACCATTATTTTTGTCTTACTGAGATTTACTGTCAGGGCCCAGGTCTGACAGAATCTGTGCAGAAGATCTAGGTGCTGATGTAGGCCCTCCTTGGTTGGTGACAGAAACACCAGATCATCAGCAAAAATTAGACATTTTACATCAGATTCTAGTAGGGTGAGGCCGGGTGCTGCAGACTGTTCTAGTGCCCTCGCCAATTCGTTGATATATATGTTGAAGAGGGTGGGACTTAAACTGCATCCCTGTCTCACCCCACGGCCCTGTGGAAAGAAATGTGGGTTTTTTGCCAATTTTAACCGCACACTTGTTGTTTGTGTACATGGATTTTATAATGTCGTATGTTTCCCCCCCAACCCCACTTTCCATCAATTTGTATAGCAGAACCTAATGCCAAATTGAGTGAAAAGCTTTTTTGAAATCAACAAAGCATGAGAAGACTTTGCCTTTGTTTTGGTTTGTTTGTTTGTCAATTAGGGTGTGCAGGGTGAATACGTGGTCTGTCGTACGGTAATTTGGTAAAAAGCCTATTTGACATTTGCTCAGTACATTGTTTTCACTGAGGAAATGAACTAGTCTGCTGTTAATGATAATGCAGAGGATCTTCCCAAGGTTGTTGTTGACGCATATCCCACGGTAGTTATTGGGGTCAAATTTGTCTCCACTTTTGTGGATTGGGGTGATCAGTCCTTGGTTCCAAATATTGGGGAAGATGCCAGAGCTAAGGATGATGTTAAAGAGTTTAAGTATAGCCAATTGGAATTTGTGGTCTGAATATTTTATCATTTCATTGAGGATATCATCAACACCACTCTCTGTCTCTGTCTCTGTCTCTGTCTCTGTCTCTCTCTCTCTCGCTCCCTCTCTCTGTCTCTCTCTATCTCTCTCTCTCTCGCTCTCTCTGTTTCTCTCTCTCTCTCCTCATTACTGATTCCGTAATGTGATACAGATTCAGACATGACTGTACTGAAGTAATTGATGTCTCTAACATTCCCTATGATACCACTCACTGCTCTCCCTCTCTCCCTCTCTCCCTCTCTTCCTCTCTTTCTCCTCCTCTTTTTCCTTACAATATTTTTTTTTATGAGGGTAAAACCCTTTTGAGTTCCATGTAGAACCCTTTACACAGATGGTTCTACATGGAACCCCAAATAGTTCTACTTGGAACCAAAATGGGTTCTCCTATAGGGACAGCCGAAGAACCCTTTTGGAACCCTTTATTCTAAGAGTTCAAGCTGTTGTTACATCTAAGGGTTGGCCCCTGTACAGCCAGTCTATGTTTATGAAACCCCAGGCAGGCAGTATTCACCACCTAACCTCCAGTCAAGCGAAGGCCATATACAGTGCCTTCAGAAAGTATTCATACCCCTTCACTTATTCCACATTTTGTTGTGTTACTGTCTGAATTCAAAAGGTATTAAATATATATTTTTTCTCACCCATCTACACACAATATATTATAATGACAAAGTGAAAACATGTTTTTAGACATTTTTGAAAATGTATTAAACATGAAATACAGAAATATCTAATTTACATAATTATTCATACCCCTGATTCAATACACATTAGAATCGCCTTTGGCAGCGATTACACCTGTGAGTCTTTCAGGGTAATTCTCTAAGAGCTTTGCACACCTGGATTGTACAATATTTGCACATTATTCTTTTACAAATTATTCAAGCTCTGTCAGGTTGGTTGATGATCATTTTTAGACAGTCATTTGCAAGTCTTGCTATAGTTTTTCAAGCCGATTTAAGCAAAAGGCCACTCAGGAACATTCAATGTCGTCTTGGTAAGAAACTTGAACCAGGTTTTCCTCTAGGATTTTGCCTGTGCTTAGCTCTATTCCGTTTCTTTTCATCCTAAAAAACTCCAATGTCAAGCATACCCATAACATGATGCAGCCACCACCATGCTTGAAAATATGAAGAGTGGTACTCAGTGATGTGTTGTGTTGGATTTGCCCCAAACATAATGCTTTGTATTCTTTGCCATTTTTTTTCTGTTTTACTTTAGGGCGTTGTTGCAACCAGGATGCATGTTTTGGAATATTTTGATTCTGTACAAGCTTCCTTCTCTGTCATTTAGGTTAATATTGTGGAGTGACTACAATGTTGTTGATCCATCCTCAGTTTTCTCCTATCACAGCCATTAAACTCTGTAACTGTTTTAAAGTCCCTGAGAGATTTCCTTCCTCTCTGGCAACTGAGCTAGGATGGACGCCTGTATCTTTGTAGTGACTAGGTGTATTGATACACCATCCAAAGTTTAATTAATAACTTCACCATGCTCAAAGGGATGTTCAATGTTATTTTAATTTTTTTTACCCATCTACCAATAAGTGCCCTTTTTGCGAGGCATTAGAAAACCTAACTGGTCTTTGTGGTTGAATCTGTGTTTGAAATTCACTGCCCGACTGAGGGACCTTCCAGATAATAGTATGTGTTGGGTACAGATGAGGTAGTCATTCAAAAATCATGTTAAATACCATTATTGCACACAGAGTGAGTCTATGCAACTTATTATGTGACTTGTTAAGCAAATCTTTACTCCTGAACTTATTTAGGCTTATCAAGACATTTCAGCTTTTCATTTTGAATGAATTTGTAAAACATTCTAAAAACATAATTCCACTTTGACA
This sequence comes from Coregonus lavaretus, assembly GCF_964263955.1. Taxonomy (NCBI): domain Eukaryota; kingdom Metazoa; phylum Chordata; class Actinopteri; order Salmoniformes; family Salmonidae; genus Coregonus; species Coregonus lavaretus. The sequence continues at coordinate 11,062,372 of NC_139992.1, read as the reverse complement.
TTATGGGGAATTGTGTGTAGGCCAGTGACACAACATCTCAATTTAAATTCAGGCTGTAGCACAACAAAATGTGGAAAAGTCAAGGCATGTGAATACTTTCTGAAGGCAATGGAAGTATGGTGACAGAGGGCAACCTTGTTTTACGCCTCTTTTTAACAAGACTGTGTCTTTGTATTGCCCCCCTGGCTCCTGCTTCAGTAGGAGAGAGATCAGTTCCTCTTTTTGTGTGTCTGACAGTCTGCCCTTTATTTACGAGTAATTAAAACATGATTGTAATGGATCATTCAGTAGTTCATAAAAAGTTTGATATACTGTGTCTCTATTGGAATGCCATCAAGGCAAGGGGTTTCCCAGTCTCAAAGGAATCAAATGCCAACCATAATTCATCCTGTGTAATTAGGCCTTCACAAGTTTTTGTTTGTGTCAGCGATTGTTTAACATTATTTTTTGGGAGAAGGATATCACAAAACTCATCAGGAACTTGACAAGAGAACATTTGTTGAAAATATTTTACTTTCTCATTCAAAATCTCCTTTGGTGTGATAAGGCTTTCTCCATCGTTTGTAACTATTTTCTGTGGGTTATGTTTGGTCGCGTTTCTATATTGAAGGTTTAGGAAAAACTTGCTCTGGTTTTTAGATAAGTGAAACCCGATCTTTCCTGAATAAGTTCCTCAAACTGCGTCTAGATTATTCAGTGCTTCTGTAGTACATTTATCAACACCATTAATGCGTAATGTTAGATTTGATATTTCTGTTGTAAGTCGGTTACTGATACAGTTTTTGTTTTGGGGATGAACATTGAATTGAATGGCCTCTAAAAGCACATTTAAAGTGGGTCTGCTGAACCTGTATTGTGCAAGAAAAAGTATATTGGGCAACAGTTGACTGGATGAATGAATACATATGAACAAAAGCTGAGGTGCTCTTGACAACAGCCCCCTAAGTATTGTTGTCACGCCCTGGCTCTTGGGACTCTTATATGTTGAGCCAGGGTGTGTAGGTTTCATTGTTTAGTTTTCTAGGTTGTGTTCTAGTTCGTGTATTTCTATGTTGGCCAGGGTGGTTCCCAATCAGAGGCAGCTGTAGCTTGTTGTCTCTGATTGGGGACCATACTTAGGTAGCCTGTTTGGCACTGTTTATTGTGGGATCTTGTTCCGTAAGGTTTGTTTTGGTGTTAACCTAGGACTTCACGTATCGTTTGGTTTGTTGTTTTGTTCGTGAGTTGTGTACAACACGTAATAAAGTATGTACGCTTACCACGCTGCGCCTTGGTCCGCTTCATCTAACGACGATCGTGACAGAAGATCCCACCATAAAAGGACCAAGCAGCGTGCCCAGGAGGAGAAGCTGACGATGGCTCAGGTGGGCGAATGGTGGTCATGGGAGGACATATTCGCGGGCAGAGGGCCCTGGGCAAAGGTACAGGCTCTGGCAAGAGAGGAGAAACGGCACCAACCGTGCCGACGACGGACACGCGAGAGGCAACCCCAATAATTTTTTGGGGGGGGGCACACGGCATGGACGACGGGGCTGCTGGAGGCAGCTACAGGGCGCATCGGCGATTTAGGAGAGGAGGCCACCAGGTTTGGGGGGCTGGAAGGGTGGTTGGCGGAGCCTAGAGGTAGAGCAGAGCCAACTCCCCGTACTCAGGCTAGGCAGCGTGAGACTGGGCAGGTTCCGAGTTATGCGGAGCTACGTACTGTGCCGCGAGTGTTCCGGCACTGTCCTGTACGTCCTGTGCTAGCACCACGCACGTGTCGTGCTAAGGTGGGCATGCAGCCAGGACGGAGTGTGCCGGCTCAACGCTCGTGGCCTCCAGTACCCCTCCTCGGTCCCGGATATCCTGCGCCAGTGCCACGTGCTGTAGTGTCAGTACGAGTGCACAGCCCTGTACGTCCTGTGCTGAAGCCTCACACTGAGTGTGTGGAAATAGGCATTCAGCCAGGACGGGTTGTGTCAGCTCTCCGTTCCAGACCTCCAGTCCGTCTCCACAGTCCAGCCCGGCCTGTTCCTGTCCCTCGCACCAAGCCTGTGGTGCGCGTCGCCAGCCCGGTCCGGCCTGTTCCTGCTCCCCGCACCAAGCCAGTGGTGCACGTCGTCAGCCCGGTCCGGCCCGTTCCTGCTCCCCGCACCAAGCCAGTGGTGCGCGTCGTCAGCCCGGTCCGGCCTGTTCCTGTCCCTCGCACCAAGCCAGTGGTGCATGCGTGCGTGCCTGTATTGTGTCCTAAATTGATAAGTACATGATAATAATAAACTAATTGAAACACCCCTAGCTAGTTTAGTCTGGACATTAATAATCAGTGTTGGGACAGTGACCCATGAAGGCCATGTTAGATCTATAACCCATGGGATGTTATCACAACTTAGTTTGCAAACACTGCATGAAATATGTATTCAATACATGGACTGTATATTTAATGACCCAGGCCTCCTTTTTACACATGATATACATTTGTACGCCGGGTGTCTGAACTGCGTCAGGCTCTTTATTTACTTTCTTAACTTAGTCATTGGACCTGCTTTTCCCTGCGTTACGGACATGTGCACATGATGTGTGTATACAGAGACATTTGAGGACTATGTGGTTAAGCTCTAACTCTCTAGCATGTCAAACTGTGTAGAATTGCAGGAAATGCTTTTGATAAAATAAAAACAAATTCTGGGGGAGGACCCCTGGACCCCCCTGTTTGTCCCCCTCAAATATCTACATCACAATTTTGCCCATGTGATAAGAGATGAGAGAGAGCAGACAAAAAAAAATAGTGTGTAACCTACCAAACAGATTAACCAAGT